>NW_007233360.1:0-94899 GCF_000164805.1 Carlito syrichta | reverse complement strand
AATGACTGACGGTACTGGGAAACTATGGGGGGGATGGGATTAACAGTAGCAAATATCTGTCGGGGGATGGGAAAACACCTCTTCTCAACAGGGTGCCTGTACACCTAACCCTTAACTGTACCCCACAAAACCATAATAAAAAATACTGATTAATGAAAAAAAAAAAAAGAATGCCCAGGCTGTCTGGGATAAGCAACAGTTGTTTCAGCAGTACCTACTGATGCTGGACTTCGTGCAGGAGAAATTTGATCCAAGGATTGTGCCAATTTTGCTCTCTTTTTATTGGAAATAACATAATTATCTCTTATCTGAGAAGTTTTTCAACTCTCCCTCCCAGATCATTAATGTTCTTTTGTGGTTCTTCAGATATCATGACAGAAGGCAAATCAAGGAAGCATGCTTTCCCACAAAGTGCTTGTATTTACATTTTTTCAATTTATCCATTTTCACATATTTTGAGGGTGGCGTCTTCTTTGTTTTGAGAATTGTTTACTTAGATTCCACCCTGGAAATGCCCTTTGCTACGAATTCATGAGACTCGTGACAGCCATCAGCACCCATATCCTGGATCCAAAGAAAGCGCTTTGTACTGGACAGCTGAGAAAATGTGGCAAACCATATACTCAAGATGTTTGTCTACCGCTTCACCTTCACCTCCCTCCCTTGGTGCTCTGGCACATTGGCCTCCTTTCAGAAACACAATGACTCTACTACTACCCTAGGACCTTTGTTCTTGCCATTTCTCTGCTAAAATGTTCTTCTCCAGATCTCCATAGGGCAGCTGTTCCTCATCATTCAGTCCTCATTCCCTTCCCCAGCGCACGCACGTGCACACACGTGCGTGTGCACACAAGTGCCACCATCACCCTGATTCCTTTGTGGTGATGGTGGTTGTTTAGGTAACTCTTATCAAAATGAAACGACCCTGCATATTTATTGGTTAGGTGCTGAGCGTATCTCTCCCTGGTAGAATTTTCATTCTGTTCCAGGCAGAATGTTCCAGGCAGGAACTGTAATCACCCTTTCCTCAGCCTTGTGCCCATAACAATGCCCAACACATGATGAGCACTGTGTAAACATCTGTTCAAATGAATTGTGTTCGATTCAATTGAAATGATTTCAAAGGAAATTAATGAAACTATTAAAAGGTGGTTATATTTTTGGCTTAAGGGGGTCATTTGAGAGAAACAAAGCCATTAAAGTTAAGTGTTCAACGTGCATTTCTTTGGATTGCCCATAAAAAGAAAACGTCCTACTAAAGCTGGATTCAACAAAGGAAGACATTTCCAGTCTTCTTCCTCCTCTTATCCTCATCCAGTGTTCCATGCCCTTGGCTGGCAAGCACTGGAGGCTGTCCTGCAGCTAACTGCCTGCCAGAGACTGCGGAATGGGTTGAGAACTCCACGTTCCTGCCTTCAAGGCAGGACCCTTGTGTCAGGACCCATGGTGGGTGCAAACACAGAAGCATGCTTGTGCAGGACCCTGGGAGTCCAGAGTAAAGAAGGCCACCAAAGTTCAAGACATGCGGGGGTGCTGGGAGGGGTAGCTGGAAGGTACCAGCTGTGGGTCGGCATCCTGGGGCCAACCTTGAGGAGACGACACAAGCAGTGGCAGAGTTCAGTGCAGAGGCAAAGAGAAAAATAGGCCAAGCACAGAGACAGGAGCAGAACAGGAAACCAGCTTCCAGATGAGGTGGGTGGCCCACACAACCTACATGGTGCCTGTCGGCCCTTGGCAGGAGCCGGCCGTGCCCCTAGTGCTGTTGTTGTTGTTGTTGTTCAAAAGAAGAATGGTCAGCATTTAGTGAGCACTTTTGCCAGTTACCATAGTGAGAAGTTATATACCTGATCTCATTTAATCCATCATAACAGTGTGATGACATAGAGACTATTACTCCACTAGACTGATGCAAAATAGAGGTTTGACTTTGCCAAGGTCACGCAGCTAATAAATGGAGGGGCTGGACAGAACTCAGGTCTGTCTCCTCTGGGTATATCAGAGGGGCTGGAGCGCACAGCAAACTCACAGGTCCAACAAGGTTCCCCTTAGGCCACCCACAGTGGCTTCTGTCTCCGTGCCCAGCCTTGACCTGGCTGATCTTAACCCGACTGTGTGGGGAGCTCTGAGCTGGCTTCAGATGAGGGCGGCATGTGTACAAAAGGTGGGGACAAGGAGAGCACGTGGTTGAGCAGGACCAAACTGAGGCCTGTGTACTGGTAAAAAGAGGTCCGGAAAGCCAAAAGCCCAAGGTGAGTTTAGCAGAAATGCTAATCACAATAGAAAAAGCTGTTTTGGTTTGGCTTGGTTTTATTTTGATTTTTAAATTGTTTATTTGTAGTCATCCTGTGAAGCGTTAACTATTTGTCTGGCATCTATAAATCTCAAATGAGCATCAAAAATAGTTCACATACGCTTGGTTGTCCTTGACATCCATAAGACAGGTTTTTGCTAGAGAAGGCATGTGAGTTGCCCATCATTGGACAGTCCTGCACTGAAAAACCCCAGGATGGACAGAGAAGCAAAAGGGACATGGGGCAGAGAAGAGCTGGGAAAATCTATGAGAGAGGAAATCAGGGCCTAGGGGTGTGGAGGAGGGGGGAATTCTCCTCCCACATCTGTGAACAGATCTGTTGGCTCTTGGGAGATCCTGAGTTGTCTTCTTGGCGAAATCTGGGGAGTGGACGCACCCAAAATTTTAGTCCCGATTTAAAAGAAATTCAAGAATATAGAGAAGAGCCATAAAAGAATAGTCAAAGAACCAATGATGAGAGGCAAGAGAGAAAGATAAGTGACTTCTGGAGAAAGCTGAGAAGGGATTTTAAGTGCATGATGATGAATAACAGCTTCTAAGATTTCTATCAAATAGTTAACAAATGTGAATTCCATAAGTCAGGTGGTGGCTGTCCAGATGGCAAGATGCTCTCTTGACCACAGCGATTTGTGGAGGTTGTAGTGAAGACTGGGGCCTCTTCTTTACCAAAGACCCTCAAGGACAAGCTGTACCAACACCCGCCTGGGCTTGCAGGTGGTTTTGCTAAAACTCCAGAGATAAATGAGGGGGCGTATCCGGGTGGCTTTCCTAACCTTGACTGCCCTTGCACAGAAAGAGATAAATTGGCTGTCCATTTTGAGACCCAAAGGGCAGTGCAGTGGAAAACTCTCTGAGTGGAATTTCACTACTGAAACCAGAGAGGCATACAAAGGTATGTATACAGCATGTGCTCAAGCAGGCAAAAAAGAAAAAAAGAAAAAAAAAGATGTGTCATTGTAGAAAAAAGATTGAGTCAAAAGGTTTTAGACCTCATGGTTAAAGACTTAGTTTTCCTATTGGGTGAAAATGCTTATTATTAAAGACATGCATTGTATGGTGAACCAGGAGTCACAGTTAGCCTAGTTTCATACACCTGAGGTATGATTTATAAAACAAAATGATTGGCAGGATATATTCCTTAAAAATAGCAGAAGTTTAGCATGTAAAAGATATTCCTTAAAAATAGCATACGAAGTGCCGCGCGTCCGCAGCATGTGTTGCAACATTTCCACAAATAAAAAAAAAAAAAAAATAGCATACGAGTGAAATGATTGTGAGAGATTTTTTTCTTTGCTTTTCAATGTTTTCTTGGATGACCATGTAGTATATTTATAATCGGAAAGGGGAAGGAAGAAGGTATTTTAAAGGAAAAGTAAACACCATGTCTCCTCATTTAGGCCCTTACTCTAATTTTTATCAGTCTCCTAATTATATCAGTTCTTAGGCATCGGGTTTCCTGTGGGGTGATAGGACATTTCCTAAGCTAAGCCCAGTTCTTTTGAGAATGGGAAGCAGGCCCAGCTGGAAAGCCAGGCCTCTGAGAAGGTGCCTGCCAGTGTCTTCAGCTCGGGTCCCTGCTGCAGATGCCAACAGCTAGCGCACAGTGTTTTCTCAAGCCAAGGCGCCTTCTCAAGAGTGGGCTCACTGCCACACTGGCCGGGGAGACACACTGTCCAGCCTGTGCCGTTCAACTCAGACACGACAGACATGGGACGCCAGCCAGTGTTCGTCTCGTGAGTCCAGGGACTGCCGGTCCATGGGTCAGGAAGTTGTCCGTCATGCTGGGGAAGTCTGGGGTATATACAGCTCGCTCTGAGGTCCCTTTATTCTCCTAGCACTTACACTTTGCTCCCAAAAGACACAATGCTTTCCTAAATAAAATTAATCACGGCAGCACAGTAAAAACAAACTCCCTCTCTTTCCTTCCACAGACACAGAAGACTTCAAGGCTGTCTTGATCAAAAATGGCCAGTGCAGGCAGAGAGCATGGATGGTCCGGAAAAAAAGGTGGGAGCTCTTTGCATTCCCCACAATGTGAGAAGTGTGTCTCCTGTCAAGTGAGAACTCTGCCTATGAAGATTCTAAAAGGATCACATGTTGGGTAAGTCCACACCTTGGGGATAAGGCATGTTGTAATCATCACATTTCCATTTGGATCGACCATTGCTTTTGTCTGGTCTTGGACTATTTGCATAACCTCTCTGCACCTCAATTTCCATCTCTAGAAAATGACAGTAATAATATCAACATCAAACAGGGTTGGGTGAAGATTAAATACGTAGCACATTAACTGGCCTCAATTTTTGGAAGGTGTTTTACATATCATATGATTTACTAACAGCAAGTGTTGAGAGAATGATGCTTACCAGCCAAGGGCAGACCAGGATATAAGCACAGGGTGTTGTCATGATTGGTCACCGCCTTTCATAACTACCCTATAAGGAGTGCTTCGGGAGAAAATCAGTCAGCCATACCATTTCAGGTCATACCTGTCAAGGGACAGTGATACAAACACTTGGCTGGGAGTCAGGAAAATCATGTCATCTCAAATGCTGTTCATTTTATTGAGGACTTACCGTGTGCAGCTGCACTACTAGAAACCAGAATAGCAATGGAGTAACTCTCGGTAAATCATGTATCTTTTTTTTTTTTTTGAGTTGAAGTCTCACTCTGTCCACCCAGGCTGGAGTACAGTGGCACGCTCATGGCCACCCCAGCATCGACCTGCTGGGAGCCAGCGATGCTTCTGCTTCAGCCTTCCAAGTAGGTGGAACTACAGGCGCATGCCACCACACCCAGCTAACTTTTTATTTACTGCAGAGACGAGGTCTCCCCAAGTTGCCCAGACTGGTCTCAAACCTGCAGTTCAGGCAATCCACTCACCTGAGCCTGCAGCCTCCCAAAGTGCTGTGATTACAGGCTGAGCCACTGAGCCTGGCCAAATCATGTATCTTATCTGAGATTCAGTTTCCTCATTTCTAAAGTCAAGACCAAAAATGAGATGCTTCAAGTAAAAGTTCACTGTAAATGGTCAAGTGGCTTTCAGACATGCTGCATTAGAACTTTCCACATGTCTGTATTCTGAGACTACATAATATAGACCATATGCACAGTGTGGTTGCTGACTAAATGTTGATGAACATTGTCAGGGATGGTGGAGACACAGATAAAAATCTGTCTCAAGTGCCCACATCTTTAAAGGTGGTGATTCGGCCAGGCTCAGTTGCTCGGCCTGTAATCCCACACTTTGGGAGGCCGAGGCGAGTGGGTTGCCTGAGTCTGCGGCAACCCAGGCAACTTGGCGAGACCTCATCTCTACAATAAATCAAAAATTAGCCAGACATCATAGCGTACACCTGTAGTTTCGGCCACTTGGAAGACTGAGGTGGAAGGATTGCCAGAGCCCAGCAGGTCGAGGCTGTGGTGGCCAGGAGCATGCCACTGCACTCCAGCCTGGGCGGCAGACTCCAACTCAAAAATAAAAAATAAAAATAAAGGTGATGACTCAACTAATATTTCTGGAACACAAACCACACTCCGGCACCATGCTTGGAGTTTAGGGCTTCAAGGTCTGATGGAGAGAGCAAAACAGGACTAATCCAGTATATACTTGCTTGTTATGGTTTCAATGTTTCCCCCAAAGTTCATACATTGGAAACTTAATCCCCAGGGTAAGAGTGTTGAGAGGTGATGCATTTAAGAGACAATAGGTCATGAATGGATTAACATCATTATCAAGGGAGTGGGCTCTTTATCAAGAGAGTTTGTTATAGAAGTGAATTCAAGAGGAAGTTAAGTTATCCCTCTTTGCTGACAATATGATCCTATAATTCAAAAATCCAAGAGAATCTGACAAAAACCTGCTTGCACTGATAAAGGACTTTGGCAAAGTCTAGGGGTATAAAATAAATGTGCAAAAGATAGTCACATTCTTATACACCAACAACAGATAGAGAACTAAATAAAAAGCACAATCCCATTCACAATAGCCACCCCAAAAATGAAATACCTCGGCATGTTCTTAACCAGAGAAGTGAAAGATCTTTACAACAAATGTTACCAAACACTGCTCAAAGAAATCAAAGATGACACACAAAAAAATGGTAAAAATATTTCATGTTCGTGGATAGAAAGAATCAACATTGTTAACATGTCCATCCTACTAAAGGCAATCTACAGATTCAACACAATACCCGTTAAATTCCCAACATCATTCTTCTCAGACCTGGAAATGACAATACAGAAATTCATATGGAAACATAAAAGACCATGAATAGCCAAAACAATCCTCACAAAAGAAACAAAGTGGGAGGTATCACACTTCCAGACTTTAAACTTTACTGTAAGGTTACAATAATCAAAACAGCCTGGTATTGGTACAAGAACAGGCATATAGACCAATGGAACAGGATAGAGAGTCCAAAAGCAAAACCTCAATTTCTCAAGCAACTCATCTTTGACAAAGCCTCCACCAACAACCACTGGGGGAAGAGAACCTATTCAGTAAATGGCACTGGGAAAACTGACTGATCACATGCAGAAGATTGAAACAGGACCCCTAACTATCACGATACACAAAAATCAACTCTAAATGGATCAAAGACCTAAATGTAAAACCTCGAACTATAATAATCTTAGAAAATGCAGGAAACACCCTTACAGAAATCAGAGCAGGCAGCCAATTCCTAATCAAAACCCCTGCACATGCATGTGTATTACAGCATTATTCACAATAGCAAAAACATGAGACCAACTGTGCTGCCTATCAAAAGAGAACTAAAAAAAAAAAATGTGGTACATATACATTATGGAATATTACACAATCATAAAGAAGGACAAAATTATGAACTTTGCAGCAACTTGGATGGATTTAGAGTCTATAATACTGAGTGATCTATCACAGAAACAAAGAATTGAGTACCACGTGTTCTCACTCATAAGTAGACCTGAACATTTTCCAATAATACTATAAGAAAAGGATTGGCAGTAGTGGGATACTGCCAGGGGGACACAACATCAATAAGGATACCTGATCTCAAATCAGGTGAAGTGGGGACCAAAGGGATGCCCAAACTGTACCTGTATGATGATCACTTGTATACCTAATCCTGAATTGTACCCCACATCTTTAAAATAAAATAAAAATGTAAAAAATTTTCTCAATTTATAAATTTTATTCAAAGAAAAAAAAGTGAGTTTACACTTGCTCTCTCATGAGCTCTCTTATTATATGATGCCTTCCACCATGCGATGACACAGCGAGAAGGCCCTCACCAGATGTAGTTTTGGACTTGCCAACCTCAAAAACTGTGAGCCAAATAAATTTATCTTCATTATAAATTATTTAGTCTGTGGTATTCAGTTACAGTCACTCAAAATGACTAAGAAAGGCAATGCCAACATGGGAGGTCAAATATAAGTAAAAAAAAAAACTCTCCAGTAAAAAATAATAGTAGTTAAAGAAATACCATGAAGTTAATCACCACTGAACTAGTGGTATTACACTCGATAAATATTTTATGACCCCTTTGTGCACTTCTTTTTAGCTGAAGTGTGCTAAGCCCATCTTTAACATTGGTGCATTCTTGTGATATCGCTACATGTAGAGGGTTTTTGAATAACAATCTGACTCAAAAGAAAAAAGATAAAATTCAATATAATGAACTCCAAGGAGATACAAGAATTGTACAGATTCCTTAGGGCATAGGAAACTTGCCTAAATATGTGAGACTTGATTATGATAAGAATAAAAATTTAGTTATTTCATCCTGCTGGTGTTTCTCATGATTATTAAATATTTGGAAGCTATCAAAGAAACAATGAAAAATTTCAACTACATTTTAAAACAATATCAACAACTTCATGGCAAAAAAAAAAAAAAAATGCCATGGACAAACTAGGATAAAACATTGCAGTTCATAACACAGACAAAAGACATGTAATAAGCTTAATAAATAAGGAACTCCTAGAAATCAACAAGAAAACAAAACGCAATAGATGCATGTGCAAAGAACAGAAACAGATATTTCACGGAAAAGAAAATTTAAACGGTCCTTAAACAAATAAAACAACCCCAGTAAAAATTAAAGCTATACTGAGACGGCATTCCCTACCTTTTGGATTGGCAAAATTGCAGTGCTTTGCTGGAGCTGGCTCTTGCCAGTTCACAATGGATGATGATGATGATGATTTGGAGTCAGAGTCTCATTTTGTCACCTGGGCTGGAGTGCAGTAGCACGATCATAGCTCACCACAGCCTTGACCTCCTAGGCTCAGGCAATCCTTCCTCCTCGACCTCCCAAGTGACTGGAAGTAATGGCTCATGACAGTGCATTCAGCTAATTTTTTAATTTTTTGTAGCGACAAGGTCTTTCTATATTGCCAAGCAGTTTTTCCACCTTGACTGGAAAGGGCTGGAGTTACAGGCATGAGCCCGTGAGTCCAGACGAATTATGATTACATTTTCAGGGGCTGGTTTTGTGAGTTGGTTGTTCAATGCAGCCATAACTAAAATGTTATTTATATCAACTTATAATTAAATAAACTATACTAAAAGAAAGGTAACAATGCTCTTAAATGCTTCATTATTTTCCTACATTCCACTACTACCTGTGCTATAATACTTAGACCTCTTGCACCTGTGAAGTGGAAATACTAGACAGTGGGTATCACTGCTCCTTTCTCCCATCTCCATGTTCAAGGATATCGTGTTGGTAGAAATTGGCCTGGGTGGAAGTGTTTGCACAACAGAAGTTAGCAAACACCACAAATCAGAGCCTTTTTGTTTTGGGGGTTTTGTTTTGTTTTGTTTTGTTTTGTTTTTTGAGAGGTGATTGCTAAAAATTTACCAGGACACAATTGCAGAAATCCCACGTTAGTAACACACTTTATTAGAAAGGCTGGAGGAATCAGCCACTCTCATTCACTGCGGATGGGAGTGCCCAGCAGTTGATAGACCGCTTTGGGAAGCAATTTGGCAACATGTGCCAAAATTATAAAGGGTTAACTCTTTGCCCAGCAATTTCCCTCCCAGGAATCTGTTCTACAGCTCTGCCTGCATGTTCATGAAATGGGGTGACTGTGAGGCCATCCAATAAGGTTTGTGATACCAAAAGACATGAGGCAACCAGAATCCTTCCATGGGGACTGATGAAACCAAACATAGTCCTGCTCGACATTGGACTGTTGCACAGCTATGACAAAGAAAGGGAAAGCTTTCAATACAATGACATGAAAAGGTCTCTAAGACATAGTAAGTAAAAAAAAAAAAAAAAAAAAAAGCAAGGGATAAAACAGTATGCTTTCTGTTGTGTGAAAGATGGAAAACACAGATTTATGTTTGCATAAAGAAACGCTGAAGGATAGACTGATGCTGATAAAAACTAGTGACCTGACTCAGGAGGTGATTGAGTTGCAATATATAACCTGAAAAGACTGATGGTACAACAGCAGACAAAACAGCATTCCTTCACCATGAACACAGAAGCTCTCAAGGAGCTATGAGGAGAGAGGAATTGGTAGTAGACCTCTTTAAATGACATTTCCCTATACAGTAAGTCCCGTACATCAAACCGTTAGGCTGCAAACTTTTCAAAGATGCAAACGTGTGTTCATGTGTCCAGTCACATGTTCATTCCCATTGTCACTTGCATGTAAGCTCACAAGTGGTAGTGCTTTTGTATACTTTACAGTACTGTATAGAGTACAGTAGTACAGTATCTTTATTTCAAGCCCTGGATATCCGGAAGGAAGAGTAAAAACAGTGGTACTGTATCGCTGATTGTGTTAGTTGGGTACCTAGACTAACTTTGTTGGACTAAACAGGAAATTGCACTTAAGGAACACACTCTCGGAAAGGAACTCTTTTTTATGTAGGGGACTTACTGTAGATTCACACAACAGGGGAATGTCAAAGGAAGATGGAGCTGAAGAGAACTGGCAAGGAGAAGGTAGGACTCAGAGGGTTCTAGGAAATAGAAGAGAAGTCACTGCATGACTGAGGAGGCTGCACAGAGAGGCACTGAGGTTTCACTTGAAAAGGAGGAGAAAGCGCAGGAGCAGAGGCTCTGCCTGGTGGTGTACACCTTCCAGAAGGCTGCAGGCTCTCGGCAGTGCTGAATGGTTCCAAGGCTGAAGGCAGGAGTCAGGGGCATTCAAGGTCAGTGTAGACGCCCTGGGGTGAGGCGTAGCTGCTCCAAGGGGCTGCAGAAACATACAAGAAGCAAATAACAATTCAGGGCACAAGGCTGCCCTCTTTTAGGTTTTTCCAGGTACAATGCATAGCCCATAAAATTCATCCTCTTAAAGTGTACAGTCCAGTGCAGTACACTCACAAGTTGTTCAACCATCACTACTGTCTACATTTTTTCATCACCCCCCCAAAAGAAACACCATACCCATGAGCAGTCACTCTCCATGTTCCTTTCCCTGCAATCCCTGACAATCACGCATCCACCTTCCACCTTCATGGATTTGCCTGTTCTGGATGTTTTGTGTGGGAATCATACAACATGGAAGTTCTTGTGTCTGACTTCTTTCACTCAGGATGTTTTCAAAGTTCACCTGTTTTCACATTTATCAGTATCTCATTCCTTTGTATTGTCAAATAATAGTTAATTGTATGAATATACCACATTTTATTTATCCATTCATCAGTTGATAGACACTGGGCTTTTTCCACTTTGGGCTATTATGAATAATGCTGCCATGAACATTTGTGTAACGGTTTGGGTTTTATTGGAACATATGTTTGTTTCTTTGAGTATATACCTAGGAGTGGAATTGCCAGATCAGATGGAAACTCTGTAATTAAGTTTATGAGGATTTGCTACACTGTTTTCCAAAGCAGCTGCACTATTTTAAAATCCCGCCAGAAATTTCTCTACATCCTCATCAACATGTTATTGTCTGTTGTTTTTGTTTGGTTTGGTTTTGCCATGCTAGTGGGGGTGACATGATATCTCACCATGGCAGCTGCCCTCTTTGGATTGATGTTAATCCTGCCTGCCAGATTTTTCACCATTTTCTTCCATCAATGCCTTCTGTATGATGATTTCTAATTTTCTTGAGCTTACAATGTTGATTTCTTGGTAGCATACACTAAATGATTACTAGTACCCATATAAAGCATTTTCCCCCAATACCTTATCTAGCAGGAGGTCCTGAACCCACAAAAACTCTCGGAGGAAACTAGAGAGTGACCACTGAGTTCACAGCCAATGCAGTGTACACAGGGCTGGAATTCTTGGATGACCTACCTACTTGGGGATCATTCTTAAAGTCTCCTGTTGATCACCTCAACGATTCATTATTAAAAACAACATTAGTTCATCATTATTGCAGATCAACCATTTTGAATAATCGGAGATTCTCAAAATTTAATTTCTTGGATACCCAAGGATATGTGATCTCTAAGCCCATGTTGGTCCCCAAGAGAAGGAAAAATGGCTTTGCTCACAGCCCAGGCCACCCAGGCCACCACTTGGAACAGCAGATGGAATGTTGATGTAGGCTTTCCTCCTGCTGACCACTCACGCTGTTCACTGCATGCCAACTCGGGCCTGGTGATGTCAAGGAATTCCCCACACAAATGTCACATATTCCTGCAATCCCAGGAATTAGATGAATACAATAATTTACTCTTTGTTAACATTTTATCCCATTTGTGCTTTCTTTTTCTGTTTCTTTCTCTTTTTCCTTCATTCTCTTTTTTTTAACTGAACCATTTGAGAGTAAGTCAACCCTTCACTTCTCAATACCTCAGTATACACTTCCTAAGAACAAGGAATTGTCTTATTAATCACAAGACAATAATAATCAAATTCAGGAAATTTAACATTTATGTATTGTTTTTATTTAATATATAGTACAAATTTAAATTTTATCAAATTTTCTTGATAATATCTTGTATAAGATCCTTCCCCATCCAGGATCCAATCTAGGATCAGCATGAAATTTATTTCTTTACTTTTAAAAAAGAAGTAACAAAGGGAAGAAATGTGGGAGGGAGGGAGAGAGAGAGGGAGGGAGGGAAAGAAAGGCCCACAGATTTAATATCTTGGTGATTTTTTTTTTCAGTTGGAGTCACACTCTGTTGCCCAGGCTGGAGTGCAGTGGCATGCTCCGGGCTACACCAGCATCAACCTGCTGGGCATTGGCAATCCTTCCACCTCAGCCTTCCAAGTAGCCAGAACTACAGGTGTATGCTACCATGTCTGGCTAATTTTTGATTTTTTATTGTAGAGACGAAGTCTTGCCAAGTTGCCCGGGCTGGTCTTGAACCTATAGGCTCAGCCAATCCACTCGCCTCAGCCTCCCAAGCACTGGGATTACAGGCTGAGCCACAGAGCCTGGCCACCTTGGTGATTTTAATAGTCACAGATGGTCTTCTACCGGTCTTTCAGCCTCTTGAATACCCTGTGCCCCTCCTCACTCGGCATTGGTTAGTCCCTCAATGTCATACCCTAGATGTGCACGTGTCATAATTAATAACTGCAGCCTCTCCACTGACACAGTTGGAAGCAACTTATTGTCCAACCATTACCTCAATTGTTAGTTTTTCCTCTTTAAAAAAAATCTTGGTTAATGATGTACACGCTTTCATCACTGCTGCTGCGCTTGGCCTACATGTATTTATTTATTTAGTTATTCATTCATTTTTTTAATGTATACCTTTAATGCATCTATATGCACTCTTTAAAAGTACATGTGTTTTGTTGTAGCTGTTTTTAAGATCACATTATGTGGTCATTATGTGACCAGAATTGCTTCATCTGTTCTCCCATTCATGGGCATTTGAGCTGTCTACAGACCTTTACTTGAGACCTAGAGTGGCTACAAACACTCTTGTACATTCCTTTTATTATAGATGTATAAGTTTCTCCTGGGTATACACTTAGGATTTCTGGGTCATTGGTTATATGAGTGTCTAACTTTAGGAAGTAACGATGGAATGTTTTCCAAAGAAATTGCAGCAATTTATACTCCCACCTGCAACTTCAATATTAAATTTTGCTTAATTTTGGAAATCAAATAGAAATAAGATGGTATTTCATTCTGGTCCTGAGTTGCATGTCCTGATCACTAATGGTGGCAATGGGTTCTTCATTTTGGGCAAATGTATCTCCTTTGAAAGGTTTATTCATTTCCTTTGCCCAATTTTCTAATGGCTTCTTTTGAGCTTTTCCTATTAACTTGTTTTCCTATCATTGATAGATGCAAATATTCTTGGTAGGTGCAAATATTTTTCTCAGATCGTATCTTGTCTCTTTACTTTCTTTAAGGTATTTTTTGATGAACAAATGTTTTTAAATTTAATATAACTGAATGTGATCATCTTTTTAAGACACAATGCTGTTTTAGAAAAGTTTTGGGGGGAGTTGTATATGTAAGTTATTGATTCTTCTAGAGTTGACTCTTGTACATAGTATAAGACTTCTGATTTCCACCACAAAGGAAATCTTGAACTGCTACAAGAATCACCTCACCCATTACCCTCAACATAAACAACTAGACAACTGTACAAACATTTGAAACAACTATTTTCTGACATTAGACATCAGGTAGCTAAGGACTGTGATCCCTGAGAGAAGGACATACACAAGGTGACTCCTACAAATGCCCCAGCTTACTGCCTAAAGAGGGAACCGCTGAGTGTAGAGGCTGTCATCAGTTGAGAAAGAGATCAGAGCTGAGGGAATCTGAGCCGTCTAGAATTTGTCAGGAAGGATAAGAGAGGAGGTTGATGTACAGAAAGAAGGACCCCAGAGATCTGCAGAGGGGTCTCCATGAAACTTGGCTGAGTACTGACATGGACATGTAAGGGATAAAACCACACAAGGCCAGGAATAGTCACTAAAGAGATGAGGTTGAATAATCCTCAGAGCTGGAAATAATTTTCTTTTTTTTTTTGAGCTGGAGTCTCACTCCGTCACCCAGACTGGAGTGCAGTGGCTGCTCCCGGACACTGCAGCCTCGACCCGCTGGGCTCTGGCAATCCTTCCAACTCAGCCTTCCAAGTAGCTGGAACTACAGGCACGTGCTACCACGCCCAGCTAATTTTTGATTTATTGTAGAGATGAGGTCTTGCCAAGTTGTCCAGGCGGGTCTCGAACCCATGGGCTCAGGCAATCCACTCACCTCAGCCTCCCAAAGGCACGGGATTACAGGCTGAGCCACCAAGCCTGGCTTGGAAATAATTTTCATTTCCACCAGCCAGAATGGATACACCTCAGACTACACAAGCATAATGAAAAGTTCTTAGAAAGACCATGGGGCTACATACTGCCCTGGCCCTGATATCAAACACAGAAATGTAGACTTTGAAGTGATCAGCCTGATCCCAAGAAATCTAAGTGCCTCCCCAAAGTCCAATACTCTTTAAGAAAATGCAACAAAATCTAACCCTAAAAAATAAAAAAGTACTACATACAACCTCTAATAAAAAAACTACTAAGCATACAAAGAAACAAGACAACTATGACCCATAAACTGGATTTAAAAAAAAAAAAAGATAATAGAAATGACAGAAATGATTTTTAAAAATCAGACAAGAACTTTAAAACAGTTGTTTTTAATCTCATAAATATGTTCGACAGGAAAAAAGGAAGACATGAACATGACAGGGAAATAAATGGAAGATATGAACACCACCCATATGAAACTTCTAGAAATGAAAAGTAAAATTTCAGAAATGGAAAGTTCACTGGATTAGATGAATAGCATGTCAGACACTGCCAAAGAAAGAATCAACAAACTGGAACCTATCCCAAATGAAATGTAGAGGAAAAGAGAAGCGAAAAGGTTGACAGGGCCTCAGTGAGCTCTGGGACACGATCAATCATGTGGGACGTGGACGTGGTAGGGATAAAACTCTACAAGGCCAGGGACAGTCACTAAGTAGCTTAACCTACATATTTGTGGTTTACTTCAAAGTATCAAGTAGTTTAACCTACATGTCTGTGGTTTACTTCAAAGAAACTTGCAGTGGGGGGATTTGGTGGGGTATAGATGGAACAAGATTGATGATGATCATTGTCGAAGCTGGGTGCTGGGGACATAAGCGTTCGTACTTCTTTCCCATGTTTGCGTATGTTTGGAATCTGCCACAATAAAAAGTTAGGAGACAAAGGTTCTCTTGATCCACTTCCTCTTCGCCCTGAAACAGCAGGCTGCCCCACTTTGCAGTTGTCTGTGCTTACTGTCCCCAGTTCCCTTCAACCCACCCTACTTAGGCATTTGCTCCTAAATTTCTACTCGAATGAGCTTCTCCACAAGCTAGTCCCCAGATCACCCGACGTAGGGACAGGTGCTACACAGCCAGAAACGTCCTCCAGTCCTCCTGGAATTCCATACTCCACTTTCCTGGTTTCCTCTCCCCTTACCAGGAGGTCCCTCCCGTCCCCTCCCCTGGATCTATCTCAACCCAGAACGTCAGAAGCTTCAGGACTCGGGTCTTTCTTCTCTAATATGATTGACATACTGATGACACCCGCATTTGTGTTTCTATCCTGGACCTTTCCCTGAGCTGCACATGCAGATGTCCAGCTGCCTAACATCTTCCCTTAGCATCTCTCAGGGTCATGTGTCCAAAATGAGCTGGTCTTTCGCCCAAACTCGTTTCCCTGTTACCTTCCCCATCTCAGTGAAGAGCAACGTCATCATCGTTGGGTCAGGATCAGCTCTTTATCCTACACCCCTCATCTTATTCCCGAAAGAATCCCTGGGCTCCACTTTCAAAACTGAACCTTCGTGTGGCCACTTTTCATCATCTTTGGTGTTCTAAGTCACTATCTGAATTATTGCCTGGATTATTGCAGTAGGGTCCGAATGGGTCTTCTTGCTTCTACCTTTCCCCCAATTATCTGTTATCAACCCAACTTTCAGAGAAACCTCATTAAAACACAATTCAGAGCCAGGCTCGGTGGCTCAGCCTGTAATCCCGCGCCTTTGGGAGGCTGAGGTGAGTGGATTGCCTGAGCCCGTGGGTTCGAGACCCGCCTGGGCAGCGAGACCTCATCTCTACAATAAATCAAAAAGTCAGCCGGGTGTGGTAGCGCATGCCTGTAATTCTGGCTACTTGGAACACTGAGGAGGCGGAAGGATCGCCGGAGCCCAGGAGGTCGAGGCTGCGGTGGCCGGGAGCGGCCACTGCGCTCCAGTCTGGGCGACAGAGTGAGACTCCAACTCAAAAAAAAAACAAAAAACAAACCACAATTCAGGGCACGTGATTCCCCGTTCCAAACCTTCCTAGCTTTCCCATTTCATTTAGAGTACATGCGTCATTTCCTGACCACGGCCTATAAGGTCACCCCAAGCTCATCCCCCAGAAGCCTCCCTCTAATCTCAGCTCCTATGACTTCTTTCACTCACCCACGATGGTCTCCCTGCTTTCTCTGCAATTTCCCAGCCTTGGCTCACTGCTGCCGCAGGGCCTTGCACCGCCATTCTATCACCTAGAATGTTCACCTCGTGGTCTCCTCTCACTCCAGTCTGTCCTCAGTGTCAGTTTCTCATGAACTTTTTCTAGGCCAAACTATTTATTCTTGCAAACACCCCTGCAACTGTAAACCCTGTTCCTTTCCTGTTTTTTGTTTCTCCATAGCACTTACCACTTTCTAGAATATTCTACACGTTAACTTCGTACATCTTCCATCTCGCCCCTGGGCAACATCAGGGCAAGGACTTTTGTCAGCTTTTATTTCCTGACAAGAACAGCATTGGGCATAAAAGTGATATACAGTGAGTGTTTTTATGTTACTTAATCATTTTATTTGCATTTTATCTTTTGCAGATTGTCTATTCATGTAGCCAGTTGTAAGAACTGGCTCTGACACTAATGAATCCTGGATGAATTATTTGACATATGTGAACTTCAGTTTTCTTATCTATAAAATGAAGATGAAATGTAATTGTGAGGTTTAAATGAGCTAACTGGTATTTCCTTCCCTCGCTGTGTCATTGGGTATTATAGAATCCCCTGCCTGGTCCAGAGCCCAGGCAGGTTCTGTGTAGCATTGAACACCACCTTCTCCATTTCCTTGAGTGAGCTCAGGACTTAGGTGCACTGACCTGAGGAGGGTTCTAGCATTTTCTACAACCTGGTTCTCTTGACCCTGAACCAAAGGAAAACACAAAACCTTACGTCTTCCCAGGAGGAAGATTCCTTGACTCCTGTTCACAAGGCTTTGTGTGTTGAGGCCATACCTCCTGAGGTGTAATGGTCACCACATGGCCCTCCTCTGACTCCCCCAGGATGGGTAGCAGGACTCGGGCCACTGCCAGCAGTCCCAGGCAGCCAAGGGTCAGTGAGCTTGCAGGTCTGGACCCTTAATGGCCTTCTTATGTTTGGAGACAGGTTGATGTCCAAGCCTAGTTAGTGGTATTGCTACAAATGCTCTCTCTTACAATATCTCAAAGCTGGAAACAAACAAGTGTTCAACAGGAGAATGAATAAAGAAATTATAGAATAATTATGCAATGGAACACCACCCAGTGAATGAATAATCTACTGCTAGACACAACAATATGGATGTATTCCTAAAACATCATGCCAAAACTAAAGTCGCCAGACAACAAAGTGTGTATTCTACACAATTCCATTTATATGAAACTCAAGAGCAGATAAAATTATTCTGTGGTGATAGAAACCAGGACCATGGTTGCCGGTGGAGTGGGGAAAGTGGTGAGTATTTTACTTAGAAAGGGGCATGAGGGACCTTTCTGGAATGAAGAAAACATTTTATGTGTTAATTAAAGTGGTAATTATACCGGTGTATACACTTGTCAAAGCCCACTGAGCTGCACATTTGAAGTGTGTTCATTTTCTTGTGTGCCCATTATGCTTTAATTTTTTTAAAGAAAGAAGGAAAAAGGTCTACTGAGAAGTCTAGCTACGAAATGATGCGGGCAGTGGACTCTTCCCCTTTCCCCCAGCCCCGCTCCGTGTGCTACCTTGGTTCTGAAATTAATTGGCAAGTCCATTTCATCTTGACATTAACAATGAGTAGTTATCATCTTTCCCATTCTTTTTTTTTTCATAACTTTATTTTATTATAGAGATGTTGGGTACAAGTAAGGATTAGGTACATATGGAGTCTACATGCAGGTGGAGTTTGGGCCTTCAACTGGTTCGCACTTCCCCTGATTTAGGACCAGATGCCTTTTATATGGTTATGTGCCTCCCTCCCACCCCTGGCAGTGTCCTGTGATAGCCGATCTCTCCTTTGCATGATTGTGATTAATATTCGGCTCTCACTTATGAGTGAGAACATGTGGTAATCAATTCTTTGTTTCTGTGATAGATCGCTAAGAGTGATGATCTCCAATTCCATCCAATTTGCTGTGAAGCCCATGATTTTGTTCTTCTTTATGGCTGCGTAGTACTCCATCATGTATATGTACCACACTTTCTTTATCCAGTCCACTCTTGATGGGCAGTGGGATTAGTTCCATGTTTTTGCTGTTGTGAATAGTGCAGCTATATTCCCAGAAGGGGGATTGCTGGATCATAATGGAAAGTCAATTCCTAGTTCTTTTAGAAATCACCACACTATTTTCCGTAGAGGTTGAACTACATCTTTCCCATTCTTTCTCTTCCCCCTTTAACAGAGTCATTGCTTCCAGCTTGCCACATTTAACCCAACTCTCCCTCTCTTAGTCCATTCAGGTGGCTATAATAAAGCACCATAGACTAGGTGACTAACAAACAACAGAAATGCATTTATGGTGGTTCTGGAGACTGGGAAGTCCAAGATCAAGATGCCAGCAGATTCCAGATTTAGACCCTGGAAAGGGCCTGTTCCCTAGTTCAGAAGTGGCATCTTCGCAATGTGTCCCTGTATAGTAAAAGGGGCAAAAGAGTTCCCTCACCCTTCTTTCATAAGGGCACGGATCCCATTCACGGGGGCTCTGCCCTCATGACCTGATCACCTTCCAAAGGCCCCATCTAACATCAACACACAGGGGTTAGGGTTTCAACATATGAATTTTGGGAGTCCCAAACATTCAGGCCCTAGCATCCCCCTTTCTAGCCTCTCTACTTCCTCTCTTCTCTTTGACTACCAATATTTCCACCCCAGGAAAATAGGAGCTGCACACAAGAGACAGGAAAGGTTGGTCTCCGGCTGCCTCCACCGTGCTGGTCAAGGGAGCCTGAGCAGGAGGCAGGGCAACGAGGGAGAGAGATCAGGCACCGCAATCACAGAGCGGACCCGTGTTCTTGCTCTGCCATTGACAACCGGAGAACCCTGGACCAGTAGCGTACTTTCGTCAAGCTTCAGTGTTCCCATCTGTTAAATGGGGTCATCATAATACCCACTCCAAGGGGTTACTGAGAAAGCCTTGACCAGAGTTCCTGACGTACATTAAGTGCCTTTAAATGTCTGCAAGTGATGCAACTACTACAGGGTGCGAAAAGGAATTACGATGGGGATTAAAAGCACTGACATCAGAGCCAGGCTCCCTGGCTTGGCATCAAGCTGCACCTCCCCAAGTTGTCTTCCGTGCCTCCATTTCTCCACTCGTAAGGAAGGAAAATGGCAGCACCTCTCCATGGAGCTGCTGACACAAGGGATAAAGCTCTTAGAGCAGCACCCACCACAGTAAACAGTGAGTAGTTAAACAGCATGGCTGTCATCAGTTCACTTATTACGGCCACTATAACTGCAAACCAACGTAATATGGTGTTCAGACAGCCTGCAGCTACAGAGAAGAGGGGAAAGTAGTTTCTATGGGCTTCTTTTTTTTTTTTTTTTGAGTTGAAGTCTTACCCTGTCACCCAGACTAGAATGCAGTGGCATGTTTATTACGATCACGGTTCATGACAGCCTCAACCTCCTGGACTCAGGTGATCTCCCACCTAGCATCCTGAGTAGCTGGGACTACAGGTGTGTGCCACTACACTCAGCTAATTTTTTGAAGAGACAAGGTTTCACTGTGTTGCCTAGGCTGGTATGGAGCGCCTTGGCCTCCCAAAGTGCTGGGATAACAGACATGAGCTACCGTGCCCAGGCTCTATGTGCTTCTTACTCAAACTTTCATCCTAAAGGTACACATGACTGTATCTATACCTGTGAAACAATAGAGTTGGATATGCTCACAGTAGCCATGGACTCCTGCCGCACTGAAGGAAGCCACAGACCACATTTCCTTCTCCGTGGACCTAAGAAATGGGGAGGGGAAGGGGGCATTTTCATGCCCTCCTGATTTTTGTTTTCTTGCCTTGGTAAGAAATTCTGGTCTCTTTTTGCCCACACGTGAGTTTCTTCTTTTCCTTAAAAACATAAGCTCTATGTTCCTTGACTCTAATTTACTAAGGTCTGTCTCTTCTCAATGGTCTAGCTTCTCCCTTATGAAATTCCAAAGTGAGAGGAAGTGTGGGGAATCTGAGAAAAAAGCATGCAAGAATTTCCAGCTTCTCTTCCAGGGACAGTTTCAAAGCCTCAGCATTTGATTCCCCATGTGATTCCATAAAACAATGTGGGCCTGTAGGCCAGCAGAACCACATGCTGGCTGCAGAAAGGTGAGCAGTTCACCTGAGCATTTGGGAGTGCTGGGTTACAAAGCAACAAGACCTTAGCAGGGTGTTGGGGACCTGGAGAAAGTTACCACACGTGGCCAGAGAACTTCCTCCAGGGTGTTTGGAGGCAGGGATCCCATTTTTCTTCTGAATAAGGAGGTAGGGTCTGACCCAGAACTCAGATGACAGAACGACAGCCAGAGACCTTCGTGGGTCTTGGCAGCCCATGTGGTCAGCATCTCTAGCCTTTACTTGCAGTGACACAACTCCTGGGGCTTTTCTAGATGGACGTCAGAAGGTACTATACGTGCAAACAATGAGGAGGTTTTTAAAAAGAGGTTATAGTAAGAAAAAATAGGAGGAAGAAAAAAAGAAAAGAAATAGGAAGAGGTGCGGGGTGGTGAGAGGGGAAGAAATGGAGTCACATTGGTCATAGACTGCAATCAGAGCACAGATTCAATGAATGTGCATCCTGGCAATATTAGCCGTATCATGACTGCTGGGGAGGATTCAGAGGACTGGCCACGTGGCTGCAAAAAAATTCTTCAAGGCATCTCCCACCAGAATGACAAAGACTGGTTCTGTTGCCCATGACTTGAGGACAAGGAAGTTAGCAGGACAAAGGATTGAGTCCACTGAGGAAGACTAAGCTGGGGTGAGAAGGCAGGATTGAGTAGCCACTGGTTCCCACAAGTCAGGAATGTAAAGACAATGAAGACACAGTCCTTGACAGAAAAAATGAGGGTGGCGGGCCCAGGAATGTGAATTTAAAAAAAAAAAACCATGCCATGAGAACAGGGACCCAGTTGGGCAGTGGGGACCATGGAGCCCAGGAAGGTAACTGAGCCCTATGGGGTGCGTGGGAAGTCAGGAGAGCCATGGAGGAAGTGCCATTTGAGCCCAGAGGGAAATAGTAGATGAGGGTATGGCTAGAGGGCAGGAGACTCAAAGAAAGCAGTGCCTCCTCCACTTTCTCCAATTTTGCTGGGTGAGAAGTGAATGGTCACCCTGGGTTGCACCTTCAGAAAGTCCAGGCAGGTCTGACTTGAATCCAAGGCTGCCAGGCAGCTTGATAGATGGCTGTGAGCCTGCAGTTCACCCAGCCCACCTGCTTACCATCCCTCCTAACTTCTTCCCCTTCCAGGCATTGCATCAGCCAGCCCTGGTGTTGATAGGTGCACATCACAGGCACATTGGCCCAGGAGGACATTGATAGGTGCACATCACAGGCACATTGGCCCAGGAGGACACGAGGAGCAAACTGAGGGAAGAGGGGACTGCTCATGGGCAGAATAAAACAAGTGTGGGCAGAGGACTCTTGTGGTCATACGATGACGGTGGAGAGACTCACCAATTGCACGGCCCCCTAAGGCATTTTACATGGATGAACCAGCTCAACGTGATTGGCATTGCCATCTTCACACCGATTAGTGAAGAAATGGAAACACTGAGAAGTTAAATAACTTGCCGAGCATGATACCCTTACATGGTGGAGCTCAGTCTCACGCTGGCCTAGAGGTGCCAGCTCCAAATTATTATGAATACATGTGATATTTGAATGTAATGCATGCCAAGCGATTTCTGGCTCTCTTTCTTACGTCGCACCACTCAGTATCTAAATGTAAAATTCTCTTTTTCTATTATTTCAATCTCCATGAACAGCAGGCACTGACAACTGCTTTTCCTTTCAACGTGGGTGAAATGATGCGTTTGCACATTGACCATGAACCCTATCTGAAGGTGTGGACCGGCCCCTGGGCCCCCACTTTCTCTAATCTGGTGTTGATCACATATCTAGCTGTTGAAATGAAATGAGGGATGCCACCAGGGAAGCCAAATACAGCACTTCAGGGAGATGGGAGCAGAAGGCAGCAGAGGGCACCTTGTGGGCTGTGGTTCTGTCTGGGGCATCTTCCTCTGGTGCTGAGGCTCTGGCCCAGGTATGGCCAAGTTTCGAAGTCAACTATGGTCCAGAGAAGGTGTGCAGAGGTGTTTGTCTATGTGAAAGGCAAGTTGTTGATTTGGATTCCTTCAAATTAGAGTAAAAAAATTTTAAACACAATTATTTTAGGGAAAAAAAAGTACTTCCTGTACAAGAGAAGTATTTTCAAGCACTTGAGAGGTGACCCGGTATATGAGCAGCTGCTGTTAATTAAATTACTTTATCTCCTCACAGAAGCAGCACAACAGAGCAGGAGGCTACTGAGGTCTCCAAGGGCTAGCTAGGGCCTGGAGCCGAGCTGCCTCTTCCAGGGGCTGCCACCTGGGAAGTGACAATGAGCTCCCCAGAGCTCGTATCCTCCCATGTCAAAAAGGAGTGTCGAATATAGCATATCACAGTGCACACTGTCATTAGCACCATGGATGCTTTACACATTTGAGTTTGTACATGATACATGATTGTATATTTTATTATTCAGAAAAGCATTTACATTAATAATGTAATTTAAATAAATTTACAATTATTTTAATACCTAATTAGATAGCACATTAATCTATTGACCACAAGGGTCTCAGGAGGGTCAAATGAGAAAACAGGTGTCCACCATTTCTGACTCGTGCCTGGAACTTTGCCAATACCCAGTAAATGCTATTTGTTGTTATTGGTAGCTAGTAGTATTGTTAGCTATCATTTAATAAAATATTAGACTAATTATTATTAATTATTGATTAAATAATTATAACTTATGAAATGAGTTGGTGTGTGAATTAGCGAGAATTAAAATCTGAGCCTTCAGACATATTCTAAGTTTCAGAAACTTTGCTATGATCCAGTCAGACTCTTCTCCAACACCCAAGTGCTTTCTCTCAACGTACACATTCTGGAAACAGAAGGCAAGCACAGAACTTCACTCCATTTTCACCTCTCGTCGCTCCAAGCTGCAGTAGGGACTCCCACCTCATTTCCTCATCTCCAACTACACACCAGAGATATCTCAGAGAGACGAGACTTATCAGCATGAGCATGACTGGAACACTCCAGGCATCATGTCCTCCCCAGGCTGTCTCATGGCACCTTCTGATGACATGTAGCCTGGCTAGGCCAAGCCCAGTTTTCACATGGGAGAACTAGAGTCAATGATCAACATTCAAGCCTGCCATGAGTCAGGCACTACTCTGTAAGGCATTTTACATGGATTAACCAGCTCAATGAGATGGTCTTTATCATCTTCACATCTATCAGTAAAGAAACAGAGCCACCGAGAAGTTAAATAGCTTGCCAAGCAATGGCAGCCTTTACATTGTGGAGCTCAGACTCACACTGGTCTTGAGATCCCAGCTCCAAATCTCGGCCCCACACTGGGAACCAGGGATTCCCATTTGGAGTCACCAGGATCAGAAAGCGGGACAGACCCTGGAGGACATCTTGCTAACTGAAATAAGCCCCGCACAGAAAGACAAATAGTGCATGATCTCACTTACGTGTGGGATCTAAAAAAGTCAAACTCAGAAGTAGAGAATAGAATGGTAGTAATCAGGGGCTGAAGGTGGGGCAGGGGGTGAGAATTGGAGAAATGTTGACCAAAGGATACAAAATTTCCATTAACAGGAGGAATAAGTTCAAGAGATCTATTGTATAATATGGTGACTATGGTAAATAACAATGTATTGTATTTTGACAATCACTAAAACAGTGGATTTTAGTTTTCTCACCACAAAGTATGTGAGGTAAGGCATATGTTCATTAGCTTAATTTAGCCATTCCACGATGTTTACATATTTCAAAAAACCATGTTGTACAACATAAATGTATACAATTTTTATTTGCCAATTGGAAAAAGAGCTCACCTCTGCCCTTCAAGAGTAACTCTTCTATCTGGGTCCAGTGAAAGAGAAAATTTCATAATTGAATAGGTTTTGTAAATGCTGTATATTATACTTCAACTTTTAGGGATTTATATGGAACATTAGCATATTAATAGCTTTGAAAAGTTGTGCAGTAATAAAAAATGTTTAACTTGTTTAAACCAATGCTTCAAATTAACTCTAGAAGCCTTTCTTTGAGCAATACCCAGTATTGCTCAAAGAAAGTAATACCCAGGAAACTCATTTTAGGAAATACTAATGGAACAAGTTTGAGAACTTGTTTTAATATTCTTGTCATCCTATATCTCATATAAACCCCATTTCCCTATGGCCTGGTGTTTATGCAAATGCAATTTTTTGCAAATAGTAGATCTTGACTAAATGTTTGCCAGATGATTAAGAGAGAGAGAGAGGACTGTGGAGTCTAGTGGTTGAGAACACATATGAAAGTTAGCCGGGAGAGTCTGGGGTCCAGTGGTCACTGTCATGGTCAGGGGCCAGGCCTGAGTGGCCTGGTGCACCCACAAGGAAACTGAGGTACAGAAAGGAGACGCTCCAGGGGGTCTTCTGTGGAAAACAAGTGTTCCAGGGTGGACTCCCTGGATTCAATCCAAATGAATAGAGGAAAAAGATCTACTTTCAACTGCAGAAAACAGATCTCGTGAGGCACCACTGTCACCTGGTGGTAGCATAATCTAGTTTTATAATATGGGGGAAACAATGATATAGAGCCTTGGGTGCTGACTGCAAAGCCACCGGCTCGGCACTGTGATTGAGGTTTTACGTTTAGGTCTTTGATCCATTTAGAGGTAATTTTGGTGTATGGTGATAGGTAGGAGTCCTGTTTCAATCTTCTGCATGTGGTCAGCCAGTTTTCCCAGCACCATTTATTGAATAGGTTCTCCTCTCCCCAGTGGTTGTTGTTGGAGGCTTTATCAAAGATGAGTTGGTTGAGGGATTGGCCACTCTGGACTCGGAGGTCAGATGAGAGGACTACCTCACAGCCTTTAAAACGTCCCTGTGTGAAGGGGGCTTGTTGTCTTCCAGACTTAGAACAGATTTGAAATGAACATCTGAGAACTGATGGTGAAAACGAGGGGTTGACAAAAAAGAACATTCCCTCTCACCCACCCATCCCCCACTCACTGTCATCTAAGAGCACACTTGCTAATGCCTGCCTAAATCTGGGATCTATAGGAGTTGCCACAGTGGATGAAACACACTGGATGAAGCACACTGTAAATTACCCGTAGTCTTGAAGTGTGGTAGACTAGGAGCCCCTCCTTTTTTTTTGAGAGCACTTGAATTTCTCATAACAAATTCAGTATTTTCTGAAGTCCCCTGAGTTTTTCCAGACCAACCAAGCAAGGCACTACCTGAGACATCCCCATTGTTACTTGGGGGGGTGACTGACCATCCGGGTTGGCTGCATCATTTGCAGGTCCCAATGCAGATGGAAACTCTGGGTCTCTTGTTCAAAAGGATTAAGAACAACAAGACAGCAAGAAGAAAGCATCAAGTCAAGTGGGGCCCCTTCTGTGTCTGGGCCTGCACAACTGCACTGCTGCGCCCCATGAGGTATGTCCTGTTGCCAGGGGTCAGAATGGGTCTTGTTGTTCTTAAAAGGCTTCCATTCCCTGGACTCACTGCCTCTAGAGATGTTTCTCTGAGTAATGAACACGGAGTGTTGAAAACAGGTGAAACTCCTGGCAGCTCACAGAAGCCCCCAGCTAGCAGAGGGACACTGAATGAGCCCCAGACACATCCTGATCACCAAACAGGTGGGAGGTGGACAGATGGGCGCAGCTAAGACATGCATCTCTCCTGCTTTGGGTCTCCGGGAGGCCCTCATTTTTGCTTGATTCACAGTCTCTTGTCTTTGCTTATTCTAACAAATATCAGAACCCCAAATCCCTGGACCTGGCACAGGCTGAGATACCACAGCACAAAATGATTGCCAGAAACCACTCCAGCATGTTGATTCAATCAGACTCAGAAAGTCTTGGGCTAAACGCTTCCTGCCCTTCTTTACTTTTGTTTTTATTATTATTAAAATGCACGTGTGCATTTTAATAAAAACACAATCCTTTCAATATGTGGTTCATTTTCCTGCTACTAATCAAAGTACTTACAGTGCACTTAACTCATGTGGCGGCTTTTTTTCCTCATTTTTTCCTTTTATAAAATTTTTGCTTATTTATTTATTTAATTTATTTTAAAGATGTGGGGCACGATTCAGGATTAGGTATACAAGTGGACATTGTACGGGTTGCGACGGCTTTTGTCTTTGACAACATTTTGAAGTTCCTTTCCAGCTTTGATTCAAGTTCCATTTAGAGGGAACATTTGGGAGAACAAGAGCACCCCGTTTGACAAACTGAGGCCTGCAGTTCACAGGGGCCAGTTCTCTTCTGGGAGCTGGGATGGGAGCACAGACTAGGACTAGGGTCGGATCTGTCACACTTTTTGAAGCTGCCCTTTGAAAACACATCTGAATTAGACTTTTCCATGCTTGCTTCCATCAGCCAGCATCCTGGGTAGGGGAAGCCCTGTGTTCATTCACATGAAACTCTCTCTGCTCAAAGTGGTTTTAGAACTGCTCTTTGAAGAGTGCCTCAAAACTGCAGCCTTTCTCATGAGTGTCCTAAATGATGTCTTATTGTCCTTTGAGGGTAGGTTAGCTTTCTGGAAACAGCCTGAAGTCACGTGACCTGCAGTGGTGAACTGAAAGGGGACCAGAAGTAAGGTGCACCTGGGTCCTCAGTCAGCTGGGATTCCTGTGCGAGTTTAGGAAGGTCCTGAAGTTTTAGGGAATTTGGGAGACGCACTCCAGATTCAATCTGGGCCAAGCAGTGGGGGCTTGGTTAGAATAAGCAGAGGCCTGCTTTGAAGAAAACAGCATTTTTATTGTACACTTTAGATATGTTTATTAATAATGTGTTTACTTTTCTTCACAATAATACCTCATATGCACTGGTTATAAGGAATATATAACTTTGGCCCATAGGCTGTTGTCCTTTTAACCTTTTAAAAACCTAACATTGAGAAACCACAGCTCTCAAAGCAGCTACCAGTGAGATGGGACTGAGAAAGCAAGAAAAAAGGTCTGAATAAAATCACCAGGATATAGTTCCATGAAGCAGCCAAAGATATGCATCCTTCAGAATGAGCAACTTGGTACCAAGACTAAGGGTGCCATTCCAAAGGAACTTACACCGTGCTGTCATATTTCTTGTTTGCACAACAAATTAAAACTGCTAAAAAATAAAAATAAAGAAACACAATAACCTTTAACCATGACAGAGTAGGAGTCCGATTTTTTTTTTTTTTTTTTTGAGTTGGAGTCTCACTCTGTCGCCCAGACTGTAGTGCAGTGGCTGCTCCTGACCACCGCAGCCTCCACCTGCTGGGCTCCAACAATCCTTCCGCCTCAGCCTTCCAAGTAGCTGGAACTACAGGCGGGCGCTACCCCACCCAGCTAATTTTTTGATTTATTGTAGAGATGAGGTCACCAAGTTGCCCAGGCAGGTCTCGAAACTGCGGGCTCAGGCAATCCACTCACCTCAGAGTCCGATTTATTTGAGGGCAAGTAACTTTCTCACAACAAATCTGGTAGTTTTTGAAGTCACATGAGGTCCTTCCATGTCAGGTCATATTTCTTCAGGCTGATGTTGACCATCTTATAGACTCAAGAGCAGCAATATCATAGCTCTGACATCTTTCCTGGAGGGGCTTAGGGAATATTTCTCTATTCCCTTTAGTGCACCACGGGTGGGCAGCCAGGGGTGTAGGGAAGTTGCTAAAGAGAGAAAGAAGATTTATTTTCAAGTCAGCCCAGAATTGAGGCCTGAGTTTTTCCTTTCCATTGCAAAGATCACATTTATGGAAGCAAGAGCCACCTGTGACCCCATTCACCTGGTTCACACAAAAGCAACATGGGTTATGTGGGGAGCTCAGGATCTTGCAGACAGCTCTAGGGAAGGATGGGGAAGATAGCCCTGTGTACCCAGCCTACCATGCTGCAGCCTGAGCCTGCCAGATGGCCTCGTAGCATGGGCCAGAGAGTAACAGGCAGGGCTTCTGCCAATTTACTAGTGCTAATGGTAGGTACAGAACTGAGCTGGTCATGTAAAAAGAAGTTAATAACCAGAAAGTCACTGCAACCCATCCTCCACCCCATCTCACACAGACTTGGCCACTTGTTCTCCCAGGCCCCTGACTGCACTGTTCTGAGGCCTTTGCTAGATACAGGTGGAAGACCTACAGAAAAGTTCAACATCAGGCACTGGCCTGAGCATTGACCCAAAAGTGAGTAGCAACCGCAGCTCAGGGGGCTACATATGATGGTATTGGTGGCACCGTGTGCAGTCACCAGAGGACACTTCTTTTTTTTTTTTTGGCTGTTACAGAGGGGATCTGTAATGGGAATAAAGGAAAAGAGAGAGAGAAAGAGAGAGTAAGAGAGAGAGAGGAAGTGGGAGAGAGGCAGGGAGAGAGCTGCAGAGAGGGAGAGAGCGACAGAGAGAGAGAGAGAGAGAAAGAGACCGAGGACACTTCTTTAAAGGGCATGCTCCATTCCAATCACATGTGTTGTCAATTTGCACTGAGACATTTTTCCAGCAGAGGACAGAGAAACGTCTTAGGATAGGGATGCTTTTTTTTCTCATTTGCACCAAGGCCCCACAAGGGCTAACAGCAGTTCTAATAACTAAGTAGCTTCTACTTGTAATAGAAGAACCTCACCACCTTCTGGGACTGGGTGGAGCTTCGAGAGAAGGGAAATGTAAGCAGATTTGCTTCTGTTAGCATTTTTAATATAAACAGTTTGGCAGGTATATTCATTAGGAATTAAATTTAGCCGATAGGAGGAAGTATCACAAAAAGGGAGGAGGGGCAGCTTAGAGAGAGGAGGGTTTATTCTCTCCATAAAAGACAGAGAGTGGGTAGTCCAGGTCTGATATGTAGTTTCACAAGGACATCAGGGACCGAGCTCCTTTCACCTTTCTCCTCTAAAATCCTCAGCGCATGAACTCCTTATTCAAGGTCATTTGTAGTTCCCATTACCCATATTCCAGAAAGGGGGAAAGAGGAGAGGCAAAGGGGCGATTGCACTACCCAACTAAACCAGTCTTTAAGCAACATTTCCAGACTCCCCACACAACACGCCCACTTGCATCTCCTTGGTCTCATCTAGTTGCAAAGGCAGTTGGGAAATGTAGTCTTAAGCTGGTGCCTAACCAGCATCAGGAATTCTCTTGTAACCCAGGTGCTTGCTGCCCAGGTGCCTGCCAAGCATGAGTCTTTCCATTTCCCTTGTGCATTTTTGTATCTTCCATTTTTCAGTGCTCACAGGGACCACATCCAAATGATGAGAAGCAGATCCAATATACAAAGTGCAGCTAGGGAATGTGTCCCATTTGGAAGAGTTGAGTCTCTTTTTTTCCATTAGCCCAGCAAACTCTTAGCCTGGGTAATCAGATGAGATAGAAATAAACGGGGAAAAAAAAGTAAGAAGAGATATTTATTGATCTGAGTGTTACCTACCGTGTGTTTTATTTATTGAACTCCTCAACACAAATCTGAGAGAGAAGCAATCATACCCATTTGGCTGGCAGACCTTCAGAGGCTTTCAGAGGGAAGCCAGCCTTTCTAAGATCCTACTGGCAGGGTTGAAAGTAAAACCCAAGGGCTATCTTGACTCCAAAATCTATGTTACAAGTGGAGGCTAAAATAAAATCTCTACTACAATAAGTAATAAGAATGTTTTATGTTACCTAAGTTGATAAAACCATGAATTTCAAAGCCATGGCAAGAATTTTAAATAATGCCTTTGCTAGCATTATCAAACACACCTCACTGATGATCTAGTCTATAACAAACACAACGACCCCACAATGACTTTTTTTCCTTTTCTTTCTGAAGCCAGTTGTTAAAATTAAAGTCAATACAGGCACGCCTCATTTTATTGTACTTCACAGATACGTGCTATTTTCAAATTGAAAGTCTGTGGCAACCACGTGTCAAGCAAGTCTATCAGCACTGTTTTTCCAACAGCATATGCACACTTTGTGTCTCTGTGCTAAATTCTAGTAATTCTTGAAATATTTTGAAGTTTTTCATTATTATATCTGTCATGGTGATCTGTGATTGGCGATCTTTGATGTTACTATTGTTATTGTTTTGGGACACCACAGACCATGTCCATAAAGATGGTAAACTTCATCGATAAGTGTTGCATTTGTTCTGACTGCTCCACTGACAAGCTGTTCTTCCATTTCTCTCCATCCTCCTCAGTCCTCCCTATTCCCTGAGACACAATTGATGCTGAAATTAGGCCAATAAGTAACCCTCCAGTGGCCTCTAAGTGTTCAAGTGAAAGGAAGAGTCACACCTCTCTTACTTGAAATCAAAAGCTACTAATAATTAAACTTAGTGAGGAAGGCATATTGAAAGCCAAAATAGGTCAAAAGCTATTAATAGACCTCGGGTGCCAAACAGTTAGCCAAGTTGGGAATGCAAACGAAAAGTTCTTGAAGGACGTTATAAGTGCTACTCCAGGGAACACATTCATGATATTAAAAAAAAAAAAAAAAAGTGAAACAGCCTTATTGCTGATATGGAGGAAGTTTCAGTTTAGAAAAAACACAATATCTGTGAAGTACAATACAATGAGGTATGCCTGTATTGACTTTAAAGTTTGATCTGGATAGAAGATCAAACCTGCCACAGCAATCTTTTAAGCCAAAGTCCAACCCAAAGCAAGGCACTAACTCATCAATTCTGTGAAGGCTGAGAGAGGAGAGAAAGCTGCAGGAGGAGAGTCGGAAGCTTGCAGAGGTTGGTCCATGAAGTTTAAGAAAAGAATCAGTCTCCATTGTGCAAAAATTCAAGGTGAAGTAGCAAGTTATCCAGAAGATCCAGATAATGAAAGATCATTGATGAAAATGACTACACTAAACAAGAGTTTTCAGTGCGGATGAAACAGCCTTATACTGGAAGAATATGCCATCTAAGACTTTCATAGCTGAAGAGGAGAAGTCAATGCCTGCTTTCAAAGCTTCAAAGGTCAGGTTGACTCTCTTGTGAGGGGCTAATGTGATTGGTGACTTTAAGATGAAGATGGTGCTCATTTTCCATTCCAAAAATCTTACACCCCCTTAAGAATTATGCTAAATCTACTCTACTTATGCTCTATAAATGTAACAACAAACCCTGGATGACAGTACATCTGTTTATAGCACAATTTACTGAATATTTAAAGCCTGTTGTGGAGACCTACTGCTCAGGGGAAAAAATATATTTTCAAAATATTATTGCTCATTGACAGTATACCCGGTTACTCAAAAGCACTGATCGAGATATACAGGAGATGAATGTTGTTTTCATGCCTGTTAACACAACAACTGTTCTGCAGTCTATGGATCAAGGGATAATTTTGACTTTCAAGTCTTATTATTTAAGAAATACATTTTGTAAGGCTATAGCTTCCATAGATATGGATTCCTCTGATGGATCTGGGCAAAGTCATTTAAGACTTTCTAGTAAGGATTCACCATTCTAGATGCCATTAAGATCATTCATGATTCATGGAAGGGGGTCAATATCAATGCTACAGGAATTTGGAAGAAGTTGATTCCAACCCTCTTGGATGCCTTTGAGGAGGAAGTAACTGCAGATGTGGTAGAAGCAGTATTGTCACATACCTTGCACCCTCGTGCAGTAGACTTCCGTTTGTGAAACTCAAGTACCTGAGAAGAATGCCATCCATGACATGCTATTGAACAGTCATGGCATGAAAGCTGAGGGGATAACCCTGTGGAGGCAGCTCATAGTTTGTGCAGCTGCTGAAGTCAGTGCAGAGGCAAGGAGCCCTTGTCGGTTGCATCCTGTTGACATGCTGCTCCACTCCCAGTCTGGAAACAGGCGCTTTTCTTCCCTTCATCCAAGGTGTCAAGATCCTTCTTCCTTACTCCAACCTCAAGATATATACAGGTCTTCACATAGCCAACCCCTCTTGCTAGTAATAGCTTAGAAAGTGAGATCCCAGCATGAGTGTTTTACCCCACAGGTGACAGATACACAACAGTTAAACATCTGTGGGTGTTTCCATGGGTCAGGCAGTCACTGTCGCTGGTGGAGTCTGCAATTCAAACAGATTTCATTTCCTGCCCATGGCCTGTCCTGCCCTGAAGATGATCTCCTACCCAAAGGCACACTTCCTAGGCTATGGTGGCAATTTTGTCTTCTCTTAAACATTGCTAACACACTCTCTGAAATGCTTTAAGAGGTGACTATCTTTTAATAGGCTAGACCAAACCTAGGGAGAATGTAGACCCTATAAACAGTTGGCTGGTTCTAACCTTATCCTGCCCGTGGTTGCTTTTCCATCTTCCTTGAAGATTCCTCTGCTAAAGCCGCCATCCTTAACTTCACCCACTGTGTGCTGGGTGCCGTCCTGCTGCCTCTTGTTCCAGGCATGCAACCGAAAGCAACACCTGCAGCATGCTCCGTGGGCATCACAGCATGTCCCATATCCCCTGTTGTGTCTGTCCTTCGTGCTTACACAGACACAGGAGCTTGAAAGAGCATGAAGAACACAATGAGTGAGGATGACCACCCAAGAGCTTTTGTGGCCAGATATATGTGGAAACGAAAAGGAATATCAAAGATTTCCATTGGGCCATTGCCATGTTATTTTCCTGACTTCAAAATCCACACGATGCACCCTTTGTCTTTATATCCTATAGATTTCATCCCAAACTGGTTAAACCAAGTTTCTAATCTAGAATGTAGAAAGTTCTGCTGCCAGCCAAGACAAAGTCCCTTTATTTCTCCAGATTCTAACCTTACCCTTTTATCATTTCCTGACTTACTTTCCTTCTTCTGATTATTTCCTTTCTAGTCCCTCGAGCTCTTAGCCTGTCTGACATCTTTTTATTTCCTTCCCAAGACACACTGTCTAAATTAGATGGCAGGGCATGATGGCAAAAGCAGACGGCTGGAGTTCACAATCCTATTTCTTCTACTCATTCGCTGTGCAACTTTGGATGTGTCACTTAACTTCTTTGTACTTCAGTTTCATTTTTGCAAAACAGGCTAAAAATGGCACCTATATCATAGGGTTGTGAGGGGATTAACTGTATGAACATATGTAAAGCTCCTAGAACAATGCCTAGCACGAAGTAAGAGCCATATATTTATTATTATCAAATTATACCACAGAATATGAGGGTTACAAGGATTAGCCAGACCAAGCCTTTGGCCTTGAGGAGCTCAGCATCAAGTGAAAGTGCTGACAGGAAGGAAACAAACTATTAGAAGGTAAAAATAAAGGCGAACTCAAGGGAAAAAAAAATTACACAATCTGGGAAAATTTTGTTGGAAAATCTGGAATGTGCCCTGGAGGAGTGGCATAAAGAGATTAGGGGAATTCTGCTGAATTCTTGGTGTGTAACAAATTACTCTAAAACTTAGAGTCATCAACAATGATAAACATTTATCATCTCATTCAGTGAGTTAGGAATTCAGGAGCAGCTTAGCTCTATATTTCTGACTCAGGGTCTTGAAATCTCAGGCAGATGGTGGCAGCGACTACAGTCATCTGAAGACTTGACCAGGGAGGAAAGATTCATTTCCAACATGGTCAATGCTGACTGTTAGCAGGAGGCTTCAATTCTTCACATGTGAATCTCTCTGAGAAAGGTGAGAGGACTGCTAGAGTGTCCTCACGAGGTTGGAGCTGGCTTCTCCCAGAGAAAATCACCCACAGAGTGTGTGGTGGAAGGAGTAATGTCTTGTATGACCTACCATTATAAGTCACCCTCCACCTTTTCCACAATATTAGTTACACAGATCAGTCTAGGGGAAGGAATAATAGAGAGGTGAGAATCACCGGGACCATCTGAAGGCTGGATGCCACAAGGGGGAAGGGCAGGGCACAAGGCTGTGCCAAAACTAGGAAAGAGTGAATGGGAGTTCAGGTGAGACCCTGGACACAGAAGCCTGCTTGGCCCCATCGGATATGGTTTTGACCTGGAGGAAAATTACACACTGCCTTAAGCAAATTAAGTCATCACTAAATAATGTAAGCTGACAAAAAATAAATAAATAAAATAAAAGAAGGAGAAGAAGAAACATTTTGGGGTCTTGAACTGAGTCACTGGCTTTTTCCCCAGTCTGTGGGAAACTAGCACCTCTGTAAAAGAACAACCTTCTTTTGATGTGTGCAGCTGTAAGTTCTGTTCAACAGCTCTCTGGATTCCCACTGTCTTAAATTTGGACTTGTGGGAGAAACAGAAATGCTTACTTAATTCCATTTGATCGCCAAATATTTCAATTTCAAGATTACATTTTCTGGCTTCCTTGTGGTAAGTCAGGATCATGGTGATTAGTCCTGGCCAATGAAATATGAGTGACGGTGGCATGAGCCATAGAAGTTCCACTTAGGTCTCCAGTCTCTTTTCCTCACTACAGAGGCTAAGGAGGCCACATGTTTCAGAACATGCAGAAGGAGGTGTCCAGTCAGCCTTAGATCCTGAGTGACCATGTGGAGCAGAGCATCCCTTCATTGGACAGACAGCATGCACAAGCAATCAACCTTCATTCTGTTAGGCTACTGAGATTCTAGGAAAATGGGATATTACACAAGGAGTAGATGAGCCCTGCACGTGTTGTTTCTGAGAAGCAAGTGGCCAGCAAACCAGAGTGCTTGATCTGATCACTGCCTTTTTCCTCCCTTTTAACAAGATGGTAAGTATCCCGGACAAAAGGACATAGACCTCCACGTTCGGCAAAATCTGACTGCGATGACAAATCACCATTTCTCTCCCTGACCTTCTCAAAGCAAGCATTAGAGAGTGAAGTTTCAAGCTTGGTTAGAGGCTGAGCGCAAAGAGGCGCCCACTGGCATCAGTGGCAACCATGTCTCACAGCACCCTACTTGCAGGAAAGGAGGACTTTCTCCCTTGTCCCTGTCTGCCTCCAGAGCTTCAGTGGTCACTGGCCTGGACTGAAATAAACGTGGACTGAGTCCTGGGAGAGCCCTGAATTTCAGAACACTCTGGCCCTGCGCTCAGGCCCAGAACCCATTTTTTCCAGGCGTGCTTTATCATTCTCCATCAGGTTTCCATCCCTTGCAATCCCCGAGGGAGGAGCACCATGCCCAGATTGTAACTGCACGGTATATGTCCATCTTTTTTTTCTATAAAACAACTCTGAGTACCTGAGTTATGTGCCTTATCAGAGACCATGTGCTGGATGATTTTAAAATATGACCCCCCAAATACATATATATATTATGCCAAGAAACCATCAACAGTAAATTACCTCCTGCTCCAAGGGCCAAGACATGGTTACTGTCACCGTGCAAGTCATTCACATAAAATTCAAATGTCTCACACTTTATCTTGAAATTTTACAAAATTTATTAATCTTTATAGCTATGAAAGGCAAAAAGAAATATATTTTAAGTCCGTGTTTTTTATTACTGACCAAACTGACCATGTGAAATGGTTCAGATTTATCATCATGTCCAGTCGCCAGCATTTATGGCAACTTTTAAACATGTCACTTTACCTTGGACTTCTCATGGCTTGAGACAATTTAGGAGTTTACTGAATAACTCTCATTTCTGGACCAGAACAAATAAATGGTTTAAGTACTTTTGCAGCTCATTGGAAAGAGCATTTGAAATTCACTTGAGATTGTTAGCCGTGGACCACAACAACCTAGGGAAGAAGCAAGCTGCCCCAAATTTATGTCTCTCTCCATATGGGAACAATGGGAGAAACTCCCTTTTGCCAAAGCGAGTTTCCCACACTCCCCAGCGTGTGCCTCTCTGCTCTGTCAGGGGTTTTAAGAAAAGAGTATTCAATTGTGCCCCTCTTTGCTCAAGAAAAAGTTAATGCTGATAAATGAAAAAAAAAGTTTGGGTTTCTTTAAAAGTGTTCTTGAACACTGTTTGCTTTTCAACAAGCATACATAAGCAAAATAATCCTTATTGTTCCTGGATTTCAACCCCTGTTCATTATAAAACCAGGAGATGGTTCTTAAAATCACCTGCTGTAAATGAACAAACACCTATAGGCCTCAGACTCAGCGTGTTCCAATGCAAGCTGTGCCAAGCTGGATCAAGAATGCAGAAGCCTTGGCAGGGACTCCCTTCACACCCTCCTTTTTTCCAGGCCTGCGTGCCCAGTCAGCCCTGGAGTCCTGGGTCCTTTCTTCATGCTTTTCTCCTTTCTCTCTTCTGTGCCTCCTGTACGCTGCCGCCCAATCACCCTCCTTAAAGTTGCTTCCATGAGGTTACCTCCAGGCCCAAACACCTGTGGGCTTTTCACTGTCTAGGCCCAGAAGGCAGGTTGAAATCTGTCTGTCTACCTTAAGGTAGAAATCACCGGTGTCTGTGTAGGTCTCTAATCTTAATCCCATCATTCCCCAGCAGGAGATATCTGCTCTATACAACCCAGAGAACCCAAACTCACTGCTGTCTCTAGAATTGCTTAAAACCTGCCACAACCAGAATGCCCCAGTCCTTTCTTAAGTCACCTTACCTGTCAAGACTTGGAGGACCCCTCAGCAAGATTGCCCCACTTGTATAGACCACTGCTGTCATGTGAGGCAGCACAGCCATCGTCTGCACACCGGCTTCTTCCTAATCTACCCTCTGTAACTCACCTTGGGTGCTGAGTTTCTTACTGTTTTTAACAGTTCAATCTCCTTCACAAGATGGCACACCCGAGGGCAGGTACTATGTCCCACTTGTAATTAATATCCTAGGGATCCAACTCAGTGCTTAACGAAAAGTGAGTCCTGATAAGACAGGTTTTGGAAGACACAGCTAAGTTTATCTGCAAAAATAAAACAGACTACAAGCTAGAAAGAGTAATGCAAGCCTATTCACTTCATAGAATTCTGTAAGGGATCATGTGTGTTCATTCTTTTTTAAAGTCACTACAGTGTGGGATTGTGTTCACCATTACTGAGGGCCTGGGAAGGAGCTGGCAAGGAGGACATATCTGGCTAGGGCTATAGAGGAGGTTCCTGGGGTCTAGGAGGGTCCTCTCCCCTGCCTGTGCCTCTAACCTACACCTCTGGTCTGCAGCGTTTCTGTGGCAATAGTCTGTGAAGTCCCAAACCACTGGGCACAGATCATGAGCACAGCAAGAGTAGAGGAAGGCAGACAGCAGACTAGCTTTCTCGAATGGGGGCGAAGCTGGCCGGGTTCTGGGGACTACTGAGAATGCATATGCATTTGAGTTTCTATTAATAAAACCATTCAGCAAGGCTGGAAAGCACCCTTTTTCTTTCAGGCACAATTGGCTTATCCTTTCTCCGATTCTGAGAGTCATTCATTAGTGGCCAAATTCAAAACCCAGCATTCCCAACTCTCTCTGCTCCATCCCCAAGGGTCAGTCCTGTTGCAGCAGAGAAAGGAAAACCTTCTTTGGCTCTGTGCTTCCCCTTCGTCTGTCACCAGGGCCTTGAGGCCTCACAGGGCAAGCTGACAATAGAACCAGAAGGACAAGTTTCATGTTTGGGGAGACAACAACCCTATGAGGACATTCCATAGCTTCCAACCCAGAGCCAGCCAAGACTCTGAGCCTCTGGAGCCCAGACCAAAGCACACGCTTCTCCTCACAAATAGTAGGTGATCTTCTTGCCAAAAAGAATGTGGGAGCCAGGAACCAAAAAGGGAAGGTAAGAAGACCATGAAAGAAAAGTTGCAACTAAAAACAAATACTTCACATAGTGACTTCAAGAAGTTTATGACTGAGGTGGCTCTCGAGGGCACTTGCTAGTGTCCTCAGACAGCCTGGAATTGTGTCTTGAAATGTGAGATGGTGAAAGGGCCCACCAGGCTTCCCTCCTCCAAATGGCATGCTGCTCTGGATGTGAGACTTTCCGATATCCTCTTATACTTGTCTGCTACAGCTGCTATCACATACTTAAACAATAGACGGGGCAGCTTAAACAGTGGAAATGTATTGTCTCATAGTCTGCAGGCTGGAAGTACAAGAACAAGATGTCAGGAAAGTTGGGTCTTTCTGTGAAGGACAATGTGTTTCATGCCTCTTGTCTAGTTCCTGGTGGTTTGCCGTGATCTTTGGCATTACTTGGCTTGTAAATGCATCACTCTGATCTCTGCCCTCAACTTCACATGGCATACTCCCCATGTGCATCTGTCTCTGTATCCTGTTTTCCCTTTTCATGAGAACACCAGTCATGTTGTATCCACCCTAATGACCTCATCTTAACTTGATCATCTGCAAAGATCCTATTTCCAAATATGGTCATATTGACAGGTATGGGGCATTAGGAATTCAACATCTTTTGAATTGAATTCAACACCATTCGCCTGACAACACCTCTCAAACATGAAAGGTTTACATGGATACTAGCACGGACGGTATTACTTGATGCAAGGCTTCTGCAACAGCCATCAGTTTCATTCAGGTCTGGGCACAAGCAGGAGGAGGAGTGTGAACAACAGCTAAGCAGCACAAAGAATGGAAGGCCTGGGTGGGGTGTGAGATCCTGCTTTGGTCTTCAACTGTGTAAATAAGAGCTTTGCTCCAACCCCAACCTGCCCCACAAGTGTCACTGTAGTAGCTTGGAGGGTCAGAACAAAGCCAGATGGCTGGAGTAGAGGAGGTCTCCTCACATCACTCAGGCCCTGAAGAGTATGTCCCTTCATTAATTTCCCCTGAAAGATCAAATATCTTCCTAAAAGAATAAAAGATTTTAAAGTAACCTCATGTTAGCACATTTCACTAACAGTGACAAGAATTTTCTATTTGTTCCTTCCACTCATTTTTTAAAATCCAAGTCCTTTCTGGAAGTACAGCATCTCACACAGCTACCCTGCATCCTTGGGGTCACCCTACTAATTACCATTACACCTCTGGGATACCAGACACTTCACAGCCATACTACATAACGCAACCAGTTGCCAAGAAGCATGGCTCTCCCAGTGGCAAAGTCATCCAATCAGCACGGATTGAACCATGAGTTGGCATAAGACACCATTTAGCAGACTTCTGATACTGAAAGGGTTCATTTATTCATTCATTCACTTGATCAATATTTACCCAGAATATACACTATGTGTGTTAGTTTGCTAGGGCTGCCGTAACTGAGTGGCTTAAACAGCAGAAATTTATTGTCCCACAGTTCTAGAGGCCAGAAACCAATAAAGGTGTCAACAGAGTTAGTGCCTTACAAGGGAGAATCTGTTCATCTTCTCTCCTAGCTTCTGGTTGGTTGCTGGCAATCTTTGGCATTTCCTGGCTGTAGATGCCTCACCCCTATCTCTGCTTTCATTTCCACATGATGTCCTCTCTTTCTGCATATCTGCGTGTCCAAATCCCCCTTTTTATAAGGACACCACTCATACTGAATTACGGCCCATGCTAAAGACCTCCTTTTAAACTGAATACCTCTGTAAAGACCCTGTCTCTAAATAATATCACATTCTAAGGTACTGGGAGTTAAGACTTCAACATATGGAGTTGAGAAGTATACAGTTCAACCCATAAAATTGTGTCTGACACTGAGTTCATCTCAAAGATAGAGAAATAAATAAAACATGGCACTGGAAATGAAGCTCTCAGCGCCTAGTGGGGAAAATTAACAGCTGTGTCCCCCCATTCTGTTATTATAATCATAATGACATGAAATTGACATGCCGTAGGTCCAGATACCTATGACCTAAAGAATCTGCCACTGCACATTGGAGAACCCCTTTCACAACAGGTAAGCAGGCAAGCCTAGGGAAAGACGTTCAGATTCCACAGTTTTAAAATGTAGGAAATAAAATGATTAGGAGGTATGTAACCTATAGATTCCAACAGCACAGAGGAAAGAGGCAATCAGGTGACCAAATCTTTCTAAATGGGAGAGGAGGTAACATGGTGAGGGAATCACCATCCTGCTTCAGGGAGAAAAAGACTGTGCTAGATAGAGCTGGTCCCTGGAGAAAGGGCAGGCGTTGGACAGGAGGGCCCGGGATAAGGACACTCCAGGCAGACAGAGTAGCTGAAGAGAGGCACTGTGGAACAACAGGTCCCAACATGTCTCTGAGAACCTCAATTTTGCACGTTGCTTCAGTTTTTTGTCACTGAGCTGGTACATGTGGGAAGTGAAAGTGTCAAATATGGTGGTTTCAAAAATAGGGTGCTTATGTACCTAAAAAGTTTTGGAAACTCCTTGATAGACTAGCAGACAATTGTGAATGTTTAAATAATTAAGCAAAATAATGTAGCATTATTTCAAAGAAATCTCAAGAGCTTGAAAGATTAGTTTAGTTTTACTAATGTATTTTGGGAGTTTATTTTCAAAAAAATTTATTTCAATAGCTCTAAGGGATACAAACAGTTTTTGATTACATGATGCATTGTATAGTGGCAAAGACTCTGGGCTTTATGTGTACCCACCACCGCCACCCATGCACATCATACCAGATAGGTGATTTTTCATCTCTCCACCTTTTCCCACCATCCCCTTTTTGAGTCTCCAATGTCCACTACACTATTCCCTATGCCTTTGCAGATCCTTAGTTTAGCTCCCATTTGTAAGTAAGAACATGTGGTGTTTAGTTTTCTGTTCCTGCATTAGGGTTCACTTAGGAAGGTCTCCAATTCCATTCAAGTTGCTGCAAAAGACATTATATCATACATTTTTTATGGCTGAATAGTATTCCATTGTGTGTGTGTGTGTGTGTGTGTCACATTTCCATGATCACTGATCTATTGATGGACATTTAGGCTGATTTCACATCTTTGCGTGAATTGTGCTGTGATAAACATGAGCACAAGTGTCTTTTTTGTACAAAGACCTCTGATCCTTCAGGTAGATACCTAGTAGTAAGATTGCTGGATTAAATGGTAGATCTATTTTTAGTGCTTTGAGAAATCTCCACACCTATTTCCATAGAGGTTGTACTAATTTGCATTCTCACCAACAGTGTATACGCATTCCATTTTCACCACATGCATACCAATATCTACTTTTTAAAAAAAATCTTTAATGTCTATTCTGGCTGGTGTAAGATGGTATCTCATTATTATGAACACCTCTATGCAAACAAGATAGACAATCTAGAGGAAATGAATACATTCTTGGACACATGCAACACCCCAACCTTGAATCAGAAAGAAATAGAAACACTGAACAGACCAATAACATGCAGTGAGATTGAAACAGTATTTTTAAATCTTCCCAGAAAAAGAAGTCCAGGACCTGACAGACTCACAATTAAATTCTACTAGAATTTTAAAGAAGAACTGGTGCCAATTTTACTGAAGCTATTCCATAAGACTGAAAAGGAGGGAATTCTCCCTACCTCATTATGAAGCCAGTATTACCCTAACACCAAATTCAGGAAAAGGCTTAACAAAAAAAGAAAACTACAGACCAATATTCCTGATGAACGGAGACACAAAAATCCTCAGCAATATACTAGTAAACTGAAATCAACAGCACATTAAAAAGAAAAAAATCACCACAATAAGAAAAACTAATCTAAATTTTAATCTGCATTATATTAAAAGGGGAACAAAATCTCTCTTTATCCTTCTTTCTCTCTTCTTTCCCTTAAGTAGACATGGGTTTTCTCTAGCTGTTGATCGGACTCTTCTGCCTCTCTCCAAGTTCCTCTCCCAGGTCATGTAATATGGTCATTCTTTGTTTCTTGCTTCAGCTAAAGGTGACTTACCAGAGGACAGAGGAAATGGAAGTCTTCATCTTTACCTTTGAGTACAAACTTAGGCCATGAGGTAAGACAGGGTTCAGGAAGAACACACAACCTTTCAAAGCAAGTATTTGGCCTCAACTGTTCAGAGGTCTCCTGAGTGGGGCAGGGGATACACAGAGGTTATGGGGTTCTGAGAAGGGCCTGTGCTGTGGAATGTCCCTCATTCCTACCTTGTACAGTTTCAGGGATCTATGAGCAGCAGGTTATCCTCAGACCCCAAGGCAAAGGCCAGAGTGGGAGCAAAGCACCTCCTGCCCTTGAGATGTAGTCAGAGCTGATACCTATTTGGCTATTCTGAATCAACAAGCCAGACACAACTTCACATGGGTCCCCTTCAGGATGGCTGGGACCTCCCAAGAGATTCCAGGGAGGTCCAAGTGGGTGGCCGTGGCCTGGAGAAAGTATCTGTGAAGCCGAGCTGGGGGAGAGTGAGATCAAGAAACAACAGCAGCCACCAGCAGTCCTGACAATCAAAGAGCAGGAACAGGAGCATCTTCCTGACCCTGAAAGAAGCAACGCCAACCCCAGGACCAGGTGGCCAGCCCAGCACCAGGATCTGATACATCCTTGGGAAAGACAGGACACTGCAGCTGACCAGGAATAATCTCCCTCTACTGAAGCAGAATGGAAGCCTGAGAGATTGAATTGTCTTAAGGAAAAGCCAAGAGCACTTCTTGCTCGCCTTGCTTCTGGTTCTGAGATTTATGCCTGCCCCTACGATACAAGCCATGTTGAATGGTTATGGACTTCTCCCTAGTCATCTGGGCAAAGTGGAGAGCTGGGGTGCAGTGAAACACAGTAACTCGGGCTGGCCTTAACCAGAAGATTCAAGGAAGAGGAGATAGGGAAGGAAGGGAGTCAATAATTTGAAAGCAAAGCAAATAAAAGCAGTAGTAAAAAAGGGGTGTGGGAGTGGGATATGCTTTGGAGTACAGGCTCTTCCCAGGACCTGCAGCCTTCTGAATACACCTCTGCCCCACTCAGGACCATCTTTTGACATGACAAATTCCTAAGGACCAAAAATTCTTGGCCAGTGTCACCACTACTTCCTGCTCCAACTCAACATCTGTGTTGTTTGCAAAGAAAGTCCTAAGATCAAGGGCATGACCCTGGGTGTATTTAGGTATTTAACAGAGTAACAGGTGGTGACCACATTGAAAGGGACAATATTGAACTTTTGACCTGGGTGACTGAAGAACTCACAGGAGCACAGAGCATAGGAGTCCTGTCAAAGATCTCGTGTTCCTTGAGATGGGAATGTCAATCTGGCCTCTTGGCAATGGGTTTATGGGCAACAGACCAACCAAGGAGAGGAGAGGAGTCCTCCTGGTAACCATCCCTGTGCCAGCAAGAGGGAGTGCCAACCTCACAACCCACCCACCGCACCCTCTGTTGCAGCCCACCTTACCTACATCAGTTACCTTCTGACTGGTCCTAAGGAGAAAGCCAAAGAAGCTATCCAGACCTGGGTCCCAGCATCCCTGAACTTCTGACACAGCTCTGGACTTCTGACTCTCAACTTCTTTCAGGTGGGACAAGCAAACCTCTATTTCTTTTAAACTCTGGGGTTTTTTTGATTTTCCATTATTTGCAGCTTTACCAAGCTCTGGCCGTTCCTGTTTAGAGGCGGGGCACATAGACAGGGCCCTGAAGAGACAACTTCTCCTACCTCCTTTCTAGCCCACAGTTTCTAGCACATGGGCTCTTCATGCACCTACGTGGAAGGCATCTGGCTTTGTAAAACCACAGCCAGACAGACCTACCATCAAAAGGGGAGAGAGTCAGAAAGGGGCTCTTTGAGGCCACAGATGTCCACTTAGTCGTTTCCTCCTGGATACTGTTTCCAGACTTGCACCTTCAATTCAGGTCATCTGGTTACCGTGAGTCCCAGAACTGAGTCCTTGACCTTAAGTTCATTTTTCTTGCAAACAACAAGCCCCAAGAAATGTTCCTTATTCATGAGACAATATGTATGTTGGTTCTTTGGAAGGTTTTCGGTCCCCAGGGCTCTAAAATCCTTGTGCCTTCTTAACCACAGCACACATGCTATGGATAACAGAATAAGAGTTGCCAAGAAATCATTTCTAAATTGGGGCTCCAGGAAACCCAGGTTACTGAGGATGGCCTATTTCCAACAAGCTTCATTTAAAGTTGCCCTGCACGTAAAAAAAAAATAAACATTATTATGATGTCGAGCAGAACACACATGCCTGCAGAAATTTAGAAACGCCTTTCTTGATGCCTTACCATCATGCCATGGGGGGGAGAAACAAAGGGTGGAAAAATCAACTTTATCTTCTTATTCTTGGAGAGGAAAGTATAATTCTCTAGATGAGAGCATGACCAAGCAAACAGAGGGAGCAACGTTGTGTTTACCGATTCTAAGGAGTGTTGACATGCCAGTGGGGACTGACACATAAGTGGCCAGCATCACACCCCAACCCACCAGGAAAGAGGAGAACCCTCTTTCCCTCTGCTTGTCTCATGAGCAGCTGACAGAGAGAGGATGTCTATGACCACTTCATGGCAATCATGCCACTTCATGGCATTCATGTTAAGAGAGACTAGGGTTAAGTGTTTACCAGTGTTTACGGCAAATTTCACATAGCACAGATAAGGTGAACTCTTCCTGCCCATGGTGACCCTTTGGGTGGAAGACCCCAAAACTATGGGTCTTTCATATTGGCCTGTGTCCGTCTATTCTGGACTTTTCCACTGCACTGGGATAAAAATCATCCGAAATTCACCTCCACGGGGACCTCAGTGTGGATCCTTCTCTCACTGTGAGACTGGACACAGTCTTTTAGGGCCTCCATCAAACAGAAACAAGGCTGCAAATGGTGAGTTGGTGAGAAATGGCGATTTAAGTAAAGCCCTACAAACCCCCAGGGAAGAAGCATAACCCCAAGCAGATCAGGCCCAGAAGGAAGCATGAGGTGCATATAGGACTGGCTAGGTTTTGTCTATACAGTAGCCACTGGGAAGGTCCCGGAGTGGGCATGCAGGCAAAAAGGACATGGCAAATGAGAGGAGAGAGCTTTAAAAATGAGCTGACATTGACACTTCCCCGTGGGCTACGGCATCAAAGACTCCTGCCAAAGAACCTGGCTTACAGATATTCACCCCAGGAAAACATCTGAGCATTAAAAAACAAACAAAACCACATGCTCGCACCTCAAATGGTTGGCCATAAAGACGTGCGTTCACAAGCCAGCAAGTGAGTGTGCAGGTCACCGGTGTCACAAGAAATGCAACCTAGCCCGTCATGGCATCTGAAATTATCCTCATCACAGATTTCAAATGCTGTGTGCAGACACACGGCTGCTGAGCTCCTAATTTTGTGACCTTTAAGAACATACAGATGAGCAAAACACTTTTATATAGAGTTTTTTTTTTTTTTTCCAAGAGATGTGTAGGCAAGGATTGGGGTCAATGCAGTGGTAAATGTTTACCCAGTTCAAAATAGTTCAAACAATGTGGAGATCTCTCACCTCTAAGAACACTGAGGGGATTTTGAGGCAAGAAAACCGTCAGTTTTTCACAGGGAAACTGTCAATAGTTCCAAAGTGCTACGCCCCCACGCTGACTAATTAATTAATGGTTTAAGTCCTTTGTCTAAAAACATCACCTTGGATCTATAGAACATCCATCTTCCTGTAAGTACCTTGTGACCTCATCTTCTTTGCATTTTTACTCTATTGTAGAGTTAAGCCTGTTGCTCCCTCACACAGAGGTGAGTGCCCCTATCTCCAAGCTCCATCTGCCCCTGAGGGACAAGAAAGCTTGCTCCTGGACTTCTACAGGCTCCTTCCCTTATCTGCTGTACCTGTGAAACCACCTACTCCTCCCAGGCCACCACTCTGTGGGTTACCTTCTCCAAGGCCTTAGGTCTCAGCAGGAAACTCCTTCCTCCAGAACACCTGTCATTGACTTCTCAACTGCCTCAATTTCCTTCATGAAAACACTCTACATTGCAATCACGCAACAGTGAAATTGTTTTGAATGTAAATTAGTTTCCTATGGCTGCTGTAACAAATTACCACAAACTCAGTGGCTTTAAACACAATTCTGTTCTCTTGCAATTCTGTAGGTCAGAAGTTCGAAATAGGTCTTCTGGGGCTGAAATCAGGGCAGCAGAGGGCAAGTTCCTTTGGGAGGTTCCAGAGTAGAAGCTGCTCCTTGCCTCCCTCAGCTTGTAACCACATCACTCGAGTCTTAACTTCCTTGTCATATTGCCTTTTCCTGCTCAGATCACCTGCCCCCCTCTTACAAGGAACGCTGTGATTATGTCAGACAATGCAGAATCAATGTCTCCGCCTCAAGATCCTTGACTTAATCACATCGGCAGAGTCCTTTTTGCCATATAAAGTGATATTCACAGGTTCTAGGGATTAGGATGTGGATATCTTGACGGGGCGGGGGTGGGGTGGGCATTATTCAGCTTAACACAGTGTGTCTTCCCCCAGGATGTAAGTGACGAGGGTATTATGCAGCTGAGTCAGTCTTTATATTCGAGGATACAGAGCACAGCGCCGGAAACACTGTTCAGTGAACGAAAGAGGAAATGAACAAAAGAGTGAATGAGCAAATACAATTCTCTTGTCTCTTTTGAACTTCCTTGGAACGCTTGCTTATCTATTTATCTATCCCCTTTCCCCTCTTTGCAGCTCCCACTTTTTCTCACATGCACACCAGGACATGGAGCACATTGAGTTGTCACCAATTGTCTCAAGCCTGTCTTCTGCCGCAGGTCTCTCGGTCTGGAGAAGTAAATGCCCAGGTTCTCTCTGTCCCCACCCCTCTCCAGTCCAAGGCTGCACCATGGGTGTGGGAAAGACATTTTTAAATGGAAGGTCTTTGACAGAAGGGTACTGTCTCTGGTTTTTTCTGTCCTTCATGGTCTTGGAGCTGTTTGACAAATCTGTAAGTTGTAGAATCCCCATGGGAGTGCAAGTCATCCTTGTCCATAGAAATGCAGACAGACTGCCCAGTGGCTGCCATCAATTTTGGGTCTATTTGTAAATTCATTTCAGCGTTCCTACTTGCCTATATATGTGAGATATTTTTTGTTCTTTTTGGACTGTTGTAACATCTTACTGGCTTCCTTATTAGTTAATGAATTAAATAAGATCTTTTATATTTGTATGAGTCATGATTTTACGTTTTTGTTTTTAAATTCTTTCACAGATTTCAGAAGAGACAGCTGCATCAACAAACACAGAGGTTGTCCCTCCTCTAGAGAATTTGCAACTAAAGGGTGGATTCATTGTACCCTGTGCTCTTCTCTCTTCTACCCCTTTTACTGTAGCTAGCGGTTGGATGAGACACAATGCAGAAGGAACAGTGGAGAAATAGACTCAGTCCAGTGAGAGGACGCACATGCCTAGGAGGCTCCCCTAGGGCAGCTGGGGTTCCTGTTTGTAGCCACCTTTTAATCCTGTGGTTGGTTGGCCTCTTCTCTCCTTTTTACACCCACCTGGGGATGACTTGTGGAGGCTTTGGCCTTTCCCTAGCCACTCCCAGCTCTCCTTCCACCCTCTGCGAGTTCTTCAGCACTGGCAGAAGAACTTTGTATTATATAAGGCCGATGCCAGCACAGCCTCCCAGCCCTGTCCCAAATTCCAACAACCTTCAGTTGGAGATATTCTGAAGTTGTCACTGCTCCCCCTAACCCAAATGGAGAGGACTGCTAGGCCTTGGAAAGAAAGGAAAAGTTCTTCCAAACAGAAGGAAAGAAAGGAAAAGTTCTTCCAAACAGAAGAAGCCAGAGGCTATATCCTGGCCAGGTGACTGTGGACTAGAAAATCCAGGTTTCTGCCAATCACAGAAAAAGGCAGGCAGGCAAGCAACTGCAGGGGAGAAAAGATTTCTTCCTCACTGTCACTAGGTTCATAGCTGTGACACCTGCAGTAAGAGATTAACAAGACAAGCATACAGATTTATTCAGCATAAGTTTTCGTGACTCGGGAGATTTCAGAAGTGAAGACGAAGAAGTAGGGAGACACATGTGTTTTTATTCTAAGTTTGTTAGAGAAGAGAATCGCTGTGTAGAAATACGATTGGACAAAGGGGTGTGATCTAATGGTAATAAAACAAAGAAACTTAGCAGAGCCTGTTTGTCCAGCTTTTTCTCTGTGTCCCTCTGTCTTCAGAGATAAGAACACTCCTTTTCTCCAGGTATAAGGTGGGAAGCTCTAGCAGGTCTCATGACCTGCTTCAGGAGAAGGTCAGCTTGATTTTATGGCCTGCTTCTGGGGAGTAGGGTGAGGAGCTGAGAGGACTTCCTGCTTTCGTTTTCTCAAATACCAAGGTGCCATATTTGGGCTAGTGTGTCGTCCTGAAACCCACCACAGCCTCAGAGACTGGAGCTTTGACTCAGGACCCTGTCAGTTGCAGCACCCTACCAGGTGTCTGAAATAGCAGAGGTTGGTCACGGCATTGATTTGAAACAGCCACCATGTGCGAGTTTGTTGCCTCGCACAGACTCATTCCATGCAGTTGCCACTACTGACAACACTGAATTTGGGTTTGTAGTTCGTTGGGTATGATGCACATGCTGCAGGTTTCAGGCCCTAGTGACCTCAGCTATAAATCTGGGACAGGCAGTGAGAGGCCCAGATGACCCTCGAAGGCCCTTCCAGACCTATTATAACATCTCAAGTCAGAACACAATGCTATGCTTCTGCTCTTTCTGGGGAAAAGGCCCAGAATAGAGGAGTGTTGGTCTTTTCTACAGAGTTCATGTATGTACCGATGTGTTTATTTGACCGACTTTGTAAGCAGTACCAGTGCCTCTCATTCACTCACTTCTTCACTTAGTTTGGATATAGCACAGCAGAAACTGGCAGAAAGCATTCCTTTACAGAGCGTATTGCCTAAACCAGGAAACAAACAGTAACTGAATAATGGCACAAATACATTTTAAATTGTAATTCTGATCACTGCTGTGGACAGGGAGTCAGGAAAGGCTTCCCAGAGGAGTCAATGGGCTTAGGAGATATTGAGGCTTTTACCATTGAGCATTCAGTTACTGTTTGCAGGAATTCTGTAAATGCCTTTTATTATCTTAGAGAAGTTCCCTACTGTTCCTAGTTTACTGAAAGTTTTCACATGAATTGGCATTAAATTTTGTTAAACGCCTTTTTTGCATCAATTGAAGAGGTTTTTATTATTTTAATCCTTCATTCTGTTGATGTCATAAATTACCTTGATTGTGTTTCTAATGCTAAAGCAACCCTGCATTCCTAGGATAAAACCAACTTAATCAAGATGTATTATCCTTTCTCTAATACCGATAGAAACGGGAGACAAGGGCCCATGAATACTTTAATTCTATCCATAATTCTCAATCTTTATTTTTAAAAAGCCACTAACACCCAAGGCGGGGTGAAGGCATAGTATACACGAGAGAGGACCATGATCATTCTGGATACACAGGTGGATTTATAAATGCCCTGCCCTGATGTGGGTTGCATGGTGAGATGGGTTTAAGAATGAGCCTAACTTTGCATCACAGCAGGGAAATCCAAACCTCATCCTCCTGGTCAGCAAGAAATCATGAACACCAGAAAGGCTTCACGGTGCAAAGTTAATAAAATATGATATCCAACTGTATGTGCAGACTGACTCCAATTTTATTCAATCATGTGTGAGACAAGAGGAGGTGGTTGTTACTAGTTTTCTAGGATTGCCATAACGTAATACCATAGATTGAGTGGCTTAAACAACAGAAAGTTATCTCTCACAATTCTAGAGCCCAGACACTGAAGCCCTGGGTGTCAACAGAGTTGGTTTCTCTTGTGGCCTCTCTCCTTGACCTGCAGGTCAGTGGCCATCCTCTCATTGCTTCATCATGTGATCATCCCTCTGTGAATAAGAGCCCCTGGTGTTTCTTCTGTGTGTCCTTCCTTATAGAAAGGGGCACCAGTTAGATTGGATGAGGGTCCACATTACCAGCCTCACTTTAACTTAATTACCTCTTTATAGGCCCTATCTCCAAATACAGTCAACTCTTGGTATCACCACTTCCAATCTTTGAGGAGGCCAGAAGTAAAATGAAGATAGTAGCTGCCCTCCCCGCATACTGTGAAAAGCACAGAGTTGATTCCAAAGGTGATCTGGTGAAGTCCACTGTTCCCTGTCCCTGGGCCTTGAGGAACACAACCTTGCTGGCCATCATTGGTCTGTACATTCAGACACAGCTGCTCTTTCCCATCCCACACTTGCCTGTCAACCACAGGCACTCACCGGGGCAGAGTCCAAACCACCCTCTCTCCGCTGGGGTAACCACGCTTGCAGCCTCAGGAGACTGAGTCCCTGAGACTTCACTTTGATGTGTGACACCTGAGATACTGATGTGTCTAACCTCTCAGAGACTCAGGTTCACAGTCTGGTTAAGGATGAGCTCCCCCTCCCCCCACCATTTTTACTGTAAAAAAATATTTTAACTAGAAAAAGAAAACCTTGTGTACACTCACCACCCCAGGCAAGATACTTCTTTTTTCTTTTTCCTCTCTGTTTCTTTTTTTAAATTTCCTTACATTCTCTGTGCATTTGCCTATGCACTAAGGGATTTAAACAATAGATCAGGAAAACAGAAGAGAGGGCATTGAGGGCGCCCTTTTTTAATAGAAATTGATTTTGCAGCCCTCTCTTCCCCCAACATGAACACGTACACACACTGGGTATTTTGTTAGCGATAACAAAGATCAAAACAACACAGCCTTGACCTTAACTCAGAAACAGCCTCCGGCTACAAGGAGACTGGCTTTGAGTGGGGGCAGTCTAAGCCACCAGAGACCTTACTGAGAGCAATTTGGCAACAGGTACTGTATTTAAAGCCTGAAGTTTTTGTGTGAGACAGAGTAACCCGGCTCTCTGGTATGTTTTATAAGGAAGTAAGAATTGTTGATGCATAGTGAACAGCTGGAAGCAAACTTGACGTCTAGTGGTAAAGGGATCATTAAATAAAAGTGCCATACCATGAACACACTGCACTCCTTATATACACGTGCCTATTGCTCTCCAGGCAGGAAAGGTTTCTTTTGCACCCTCCACCCCCACCCACAGGAAGAGTCAGGGCACACTGTGCTCCTGGTGTGTTCCCAGCCTGTGACAGTCAAGTGTGGAGTAGGTAACAGAGGGCATCTTTGCAGTCACACCAGCACGGGTTCAAACCTGACTTGGACTTGCCGTGGCTGGGAAGCCCTGGCAGCTTTTCCACCTCCTCTCCTGGAAAGTGGAGTTGATATTCTAAACCTGCAGGGTTCCAATGCATGGGAGCAAGCCTCTGCCCGTAGTCACCCAGCCAGCCTGTCACAGAGACAAGCTTTTAAATTAGGTCTAACCCAGTCCAGAATCATTACTTTTCCTGTTCCTGACAGATACCACGCAGCCTCTTTCTAGATGATCCTCCAAAAAGCCCTAAGGAGGCACCAGCAGCATGAGCCCCAGACAGGCAGCCAAGAAGTGGGGCTCCAGCTGGGGATCTGAACACGGTCTTTGCCCTTGGGATGCAGGGAGTCCATCCAAGAGGTCACAGAAATCAGCAGCTTTCACTGGAAGGCCTCAAGTCTTGGGATTGGGGTGCCGGAGAGGGATCCAAAGAAAACAGTCGTGGGTTTGGAAGGAGAAGCTGTTCTTCATCACAGCTGGCTGTTCAAGGGACACGGATTGAACTCGCATGCAGGGAGGGGCATTTTGTTTCCCTTGGCCGCAAGTGGCATGTTTTTACAGTTGAGGAGGCAGGAGGTGACTCTCCAGCCTGTGGCAGAGAGAAGTGCACCAGAGTCGACTCTGGGAGAGCAACTCAGGCTGGTGGGTACACGACTGTGGTGGGTGACCAGCTCAAGGTCAGGGGCTCTTTTTGCCCTGCCAAAGCCTCAGGCTCCCAGCTGCAGAGAGGGCCCCAGCTGCCCCTCTGCAAACAATTCTTAGCTTCCCCTTCACCCTGAAAAAAAATGTGTCCTCCCAGACTGTCATTCTTTGGTCATTTGACAGCCTTTCTCTGGGTTTCCTTTCACGTTTCCCAGAGATGGGGCATCTCCCCAGGGGATGCCTGGGTTGTGACCTACAGACGTGCCCCATCATGACATTTCAGTACCCTAAGGTTATAATGAAGCCAAAAAATTCCAGGCATCTAGTAACATCGCAGCTGTCCTAATGTCATAGCACGATGCATTACTCACACGTTTGTGGTGATGTCAATGTCAACAAACCTACTGCACTGCCAGTCCTATAAAATACATATAATTACCTACAGTACATCACACTTGATAATGAAAACAAATGACTATGTTACTAGTTTATGTACTTAATATCCTATACTTTTTTATCCTTATTTTACAGTGTACTCCTACTTATTAAAAAAAATTTTTTTAACTATAGAACAGCATCAGGCAGGTCCTTCAAGAGGTGTTCCAGAAGGAGACATTGTCATCATAACAGGTGACAGCTCCATGCATGTCATTGCCCCTAAAGACCTTCCGGGGGACAGGATATAAATGAGGAAGACAGTGATATTGATGGTCCTAGGCTAATGTGTGCATGTGGGTCTTAGTTTTCAACAACAAAAAGTTTAAAAAGTAAAAAAAAAAAATTAATAGGAAAAAGTTTGTGGATAACGATAGACAGAAAGAAGATATTTTCTGACCACTATACAATGTGTTTGTATTTTAAGCTATTATAAGAGAGTAAAAAACCTTAAAAAATGAAAATGTTTATAAAGTTAAAAAGTTACAGTAGGCTAAGGTTAATTTATTATTAAAGAAAAAATATATTTTAACAAATTTAGTGTAGCCTAAGTGTACAGTGTTTATAAAGCAGAGTACCGTCCAGTGATGTCCTAGGCCTTCACATTCACTCACTGATTCACCCAGACCAACTTCTAGTTCAGTAGGCTCCTTTTATGGGAAAAGCCTTATACAGTGTATCATTTTTTATCTTTCATACATTTTTAGTGTCCCTTTTCTATGTTTAGATACACAAACACTTATCATTGTGTTACAACTGCCTACAGTATTCAGTACAACAACATGCTGTACAGGTGTGTAGCCTAGGGAGAAATCGGCTACATGATATAGTCCAGGCTACACCATCTAGGTGTGTGTAAGTATACTATGATGTCCACACAATGATGAAATCACCTGACAACGTGCTTTTCAGAATGTATCTCAATTGTTACATGATGCATGACTGTATTTAATAGCAAGGAGTTATCTCTGGAACAAAATGGATATCATTTTCCTTTTTCGGGGGGGGAGGGAACAAAAGCTGTTACATTTATGATAACATCTGTTTCGTTACCTTAAAATGACATCAATTCCTTAGAAGCAGGCAAGATCATTTATTATTTTATTGCTCTTTTGGTTGAGGGTCAGGACTATCATAGAGGATCATACGATCATTTAACAAATATATGCCAAGTCAAGTGATAACATCAACATTTTCCAGTATGAAATCTCCTCTCATATTTTTTTCATTTTTCAAGGTCTATTTTATCAATAATGGATTTTATTGCCCTATAGATAGACTTGAATGATCTTTTCTTCTATTACATTTAGCATAGCAAGTACTCTGCTGTAGTGTATCCAATTCTATTGAAGTAAAAGTTTCTGAGGATGGAGACTTTCATATTTTACTCCTGTATTCATTTATGAATGTCATTTTCATGCATGAGTAGGCCTCTGGGCCCATCACAGGCAGCCAAATCAAGCAGTCCATTTGTCAACAAAACTCTTCTTTCAGGTGAGCTCAAACAGACAAAACTTCCTTTTTCTTTCTTTCTTTCCTTTCCTTTCCTTCTTCCCTCCCTCCCTTCCTCCCTTTCCCCATCTTTCTCTCCTTCCCTTTTTTACTCCTCCTTTCAATCTTTTTTCCTTTTTCCTCCTTCTTTCCTTTCTTCTTCCTTAGAGATACCTTTTTCCTCTTCCCATGACTGGCTACGTTCCCTCCTAACTCTGAAAATGTTGAATCTGCAATGGGCTGGAATGGCCTTGGGTAAAATAACCCCAACTTAGAACAAGCTTGACTTTGGGGTGCACATGGGGACATGGTCCATCCTAGATTCACACAGAGGCTCCATTTGCCCAGCTAAGCCCATATCAGTTTTCCTGGAATCAAAACAATTGTGGAAGAGCTAAGAATTCTGACAAGGGTTTTAGAAGGTGTCTTGCACCAAGAAAGCCATATAGAGAAAACATAGGTAACAAAAACTGCATTCCAGGTGAGGTGGTTCACACCTATAGTCCCAGTACTTTGGGAAGACAAAGAGGGTAGATTACCTGAGCCCAGGAATCTGAAACCAGACTGGGCAACACAGTGAAACCCCTATTTCTACAAAAAAAAAAAAAAAATTAGCCAGGTGTGGGCACATACTTGTAGTCCCAGTTACTGAGGACGCTGAGGTGAAAGGATTGTGTAAGCCCAGAAGGTCAAGACTGCTGTGAACCATGGTCATTGTGATCATGCCACTGCACTCCAGCTTGGATGACAGAGTGAAACCCCAACTCAAAAACAAAAACAAAAACAAAAACAAAAAACCCTGCAAAGTTTCCTCAGAGTGGATAATGATAGAGTGTTTTATACTCTTATCCCAATATGACTTCTACCCAGTCTATTAGCAAATATGAATTATAGCTTCTGAAGGCTAAAAGGGATGCAGGAGACCATCTCATCCAGTGGGTATTTGAATACTCAAACAACTTCACTAGCCCAGTGGGTGATAAGTCAACATGTCCAGCACTTTGGACAACACATTCCAGGAACAGGGAACCAACCCACTCCTTCACAGGGCATTCTGCAGCATCCGTGCACAGCTCTATGAAAACATTCCTGAAGTGAGGAAAAATCAGCCAGGTTGTGGCTCCCCATGGCTCCCTATGCCTCAGGGTCACCCAACAACATCAGAGAGATGTCACTTCCACCAAAAGTTCCCCATCACAAGTGCAAACACCTGCCTGTGTTCCCATTTTCTAGATTCAGCAAGGCCTTGGGAATGTATCATCTTCATTTCTTCCACATGGGGAAAATTTCCCATTTCTTCATCTTCCTTGTCTTCCCTTCATATTTTTTAACTATTTCAAAGCTACAATACAAGGCCAAAAGGGCATTTTTTCCCTCAAAACCAATTTTTTCTTAATTCTTCTTTCATTCAGTCCATAGCATCCAGATCTTTTGTAATCTGTCTCTGCCTGTCCTTCCAGCCATGTCTTCTGACATTACCCCACATCTACTCTCAGCTTCAACAGCAATAGATTCTCCTCTGTGACTCCTGCCTGTGCTGATACCTCTGCCTGGTCACTGCCTCCACACTCTCAGTTCAGATGCTGCTTGTCACTTCTTCATTAGGTTGTGCTAACATTGTCTGCTCCCATTATCCTCCACTGCTAGGCAGCTTCTCTGTCCAGGATTCCTTCTTCCCTCCTATCCCAGTGCCTTGGGATCATTTCTTTGCGTCTCTCTCTCCTACTTGGATCAGAAACCAAGCATTCAGTTCCATCTTCCAGCACCTTTCATCCTTTTCATGAGTATTACACCTACGCTTAAAAAAAGAAAAAAAAAAAAAAGATTTTCCGAGGTGGGGGTCTCACCATGTTGCCCAGGTTGCAGTGCAGTGGCTATGATCCACAGGCACACCTACAATTTTTATGAAATGAATTTTTTTTGTTGTCCCTCCAATAACCCAAGTCTGCCGAGTAGGTGTTTGCCATGAATTAGCTGGTTGTGTTCCTTTAAGAACTGTCAAGAGCCGATTTCCTGACATAAATCAGGGTTTGTGTAGAAATAGTAGCTATGTTAAGCAAGCAACATGTTCAGATGCTAATCTCACTTAAGCCCAGTACAGCAGTGCATTTCTCAACATGGATTTCTAAGAAGAAAGCAACAGCGAGGGTTCCAATTACAAGATTTACTCACAGAAGCTAGTTGTCGTTGTAAAAATCAGTATATTTGGTGCATAGTATGTAGAACACAATCCCTTCAGTGAGGCTTTTATTGTCTTTGGATCTTGATCATGTTTGCAAAATTAAATTAGGCTGGAATCTGTCATGAGTTAGTTAAAACGAGCACGTTTCTTATCATTTAAAATGTGATGCCAGAATTGGAGCTTATGGGATGATAAAGGAGATATGCTTTTCCCTATTTCCCCCACTAAGGACAACTAAAAACCCTGGACACCATATGTAAAATAAATAATTGTATAAGAAGATTCTGAGAGATGGAGAGAAGGCAGACAGGTTAGAGACCTCTGGACCCAAGTAACAAAATGATAAGGAGTTCCCTGAGCTAACTTTTTTTGCCGGACTTGGAGCGGAAGAAGCCGGCAAACTAGAAACACCAATGGTCAGAGACAAAAACAGTCCCCAAAAAAGCCTGCTCTTCAGCCAGAGGGCCAGGAAAAGACAGCCTAAAAAGACAGAAAAGTTAACCTTACTCACCCAAACACTATAAGACAAACTGTGACCCAGGCACTATGCACACTAGCAAGGGCCAAGTGGGAAGCCTAGATTCTCACCCTTACCAGGATACAAGGAGGTCCCCTGGTGATGTCAGAGAAGGTTAAGTAGGGAGCCGTGACTTCAATCCCTACCAAGCAGTAAGAAGCACCTCCTTTCCCCAACATGGTGCCTTGGAAACTACCTGGGAAGTCTAGATTTTCATCCCCAACTCACAGTAATAAGGCTCCCCCTTCCCTGCCAGGGGAGTGGAGAATCAGGATTTTTACTGCCTCCCAGCATAATAAGGCCAACACCCACCAACCAGTGATGTCAGTTCAGGCAGCATGGGGAGCAGTAATGAGTCATTTGTATCCCTCTCAGCCAGGGAGGTATCAATAGATACCAGCATTGAGAGGATAGAGATGTTAGAATTATCTGACAAGGACTTCAAGGTATCTGTCATAAATATATTTCCCTGAGCAATTACAAGCACACCAGAAACCAATAAAAACATCGAAATTCTCAGCAAGTAAATTGAAACTTTCAGCAAAGAATGAGAAGATGTTTTAAAAAGAACTAAAATGGAAATTGTAGAACTGAAAAATACAAGGATTGGAATAAAAAGCTCAGTGGGTGGGCTCAGCAGCAGAATGCAGGGGACAGAAGAAGGAATTAGTGAACTGAAAGTAGAACGATAGAAATTATCCAGTGTGGCCAATAAAGAGAAAGTAGACTAAAATAGTAATAATAAACAGAGTCAAAGGGATTTGTGAGACTATAACAAAAGACATATCTTTTGTGTCATCAGAGTTTTGGAAGAAGAGAAGGGGGACAGCACTGACAAACTAATGAAGGAAATAATAACTAAAAACTTCCCAAATTTGGCAAAACCTACACCTTCATGAAGATGAGCAAACCTAAAACAGGGTCAAAGAGACAACAACAACAAAAAATCTAGGCAAAAATTTATCACAGTCAAACTCCTGAAAATAAACAAAAGAAAAACCTTGAAATAGTAAGGAAGAAATGACAACTTAACTATAGGTGAAAACCAATTCAGATGGCTTGTCAGATATCATGAATCTAGAAGAAAGTGGCATATTTTTCAAGTGTTGGAAGACAAAACCTACCAATTCAGAATTCTATATCTAACAAAAATTTCAGAAATTATGGGGAAATCAAGGCATTTCCAAATGAAAGAAAGCTAAGAGATTTGTAGCAGGCAGATCTATAATAAGAGACAGGCTAAAGGAAGCTCTATAAGCACAAAAGAAATGATAAAAGACAAAATCTTGGAAAATCAGGAAAGAAGAAAGAAAACAGCAAAGAAAAATATGAATCCACTTTTCTTTTCCTCTTGAGTTTTCTAAATTATATTTGATGTTTGAAGCAAGAATTATGGCATTATTTGATATGACTATAAATATGTAACCAAAATATTTAAAACAATTATATATATAAATAGGGATAGTAAAGAGGTACAAAGACAGAGATTTTTACACTTCACTAAAACAGATAAAATGACAAAACCCACAGACAGTGATGTTATGAATATATAATGTAGTACCTAGAGCAAGCACTATAATGCTTTATGAAAGGATATATTCAAAATCTCTGTAGATAAACTAAAACTAAATTCCAAAATGTTTAGATAACCCATAGAACAGCAGAGAAAAAAGAAAAAAATGCAAACAAGAAAACAAAGAGAAAAGAAAAAGCAAAATGTCAGATTTAAGTTGTATCAATAATGACATTAAATGTAAATGGTTAAAATATGGCAATTAAAATACAGAGATTGACAGAGTGACTTTAAAAAAATAACCCAACTATCTAATGCTTATAAGGAACTCATTTAAAATATAATATAGACAAGTTGAAAGTAAGCAAATGGAATTTTATACATAGATATGGATATAAACATAGAGATATCAGTATCAGATAAAGTAGACTTCAGAGCAAAGAAAATTATCAGAGATACAAAGAGACATGGCATTATAATAAAAAGGACCATTCCACCAAGATTTAGCCATCATAAATGTGTACACAACAACAGAGGTGCAAAATTTGCAAAGCAAAAACTGGCAGAACTGAAAGCAGAAATAGACCAATCTACAATTACAGTTGGAGACTTTAACACCCTTCTCCCAACAATTCATAGGATAATCAGACAGAAAATTGGCAAGGGTATAGAAGAACTGAACACCACCATCAACCAACAGGATCTAATCAACATTTATAGAACAATACACTCAACAACAGCAGAATATATATTCTTTGTGATTGCCTATAGACATAAACCAAGACAAACCATACTCTGAGCAAAAAAAAAAAAAAAGCACAACGAATCTGAAGTAATTCAAATCATACAGTGCATTCTCCAGCCTCAATGGAATCAAGTTAAAAGTCAACAAGAAAATCTCAAAACATTTGGAAACTAAGCAATATATTTTTATATATATTTTAAATGTTTTATTTTAAAGATGTGGGGTACAATTCAGCGTTAGTTATACAAATGTTCATTTTGCAGAAGGGTACTACCCTTATTAATGAGGTGTACCCCCAGGCCACCAGTTTTCCTCAACTGCCAATCCCACCCCCCCTTCCCTAGCAGTTTCCCACTACTGCCAATCCCTTTCTTATAGTATCATGATAATTGTTCAAGGTCCGCTTATGAGTGAGAACATATGGTACTCTGTTCTTTGTTTCTGTGATAGATCACTAAGTACGATAGACTCTAAAGCCATCCAAGTTGCTGTGAAGTTCATAATTTTGTCCTTATTTATGGCAGCATAATATTCCATTGTGTATATGTACCACATTTTAAAAAATCTAGTCCAGCTTCGATGGACAGCATAGTTGGTTCCATGTTTTTGCTATTGTGAATAGAGCTGCAGCAAACATGTGTATGCATGTATCTTTATGGTAGAATGACTCGAGTTCCTCCTGAGTGTATTCCCAGTGGGGGAACTGCTGAGTCATATGGAAGGTCAGTTTCTAGTTCTTTCAGAAATCGCCACACTGTCTTCCAAAGAGGTTGTGCTAGTTTGCATTCCCATCAACAGTGTAAAAGCATTCCTTTTTCTCTGAATCCTTGCCAGTGTCTGTTGTATGTTTTATTAATGATGGCCATTCTTACTGGGGTTAGGTGGTATCTCAATGTGGTTTTGATTTGCATTTCTCTGATGATGAGTGAGGCTGAGCACTTTTTCATGTGTCTGTTAGTTGCCAGCAAATCTTCTTTTGAGAAGTGTCTATTCACATCTTTTGCCCAATTTTTAATGGGGTTGCTTGTTTTTTACCTTTTGGCACATTTGAGTTCCTTGTAGATCCTAGATATTAGGTCTTTGTCAGCTCTACAGTTGGCAATTATTTTTTCCCATTCTGTGGGAAGTCTCCCTGTTCTCTTGATGGTTTCTTTTGCTTTGCAAGGGCCTTTCAGTTTGATGAGGTCCCACTTGTCTATCTTATCTCTTATGGCATGGGCATTTGGGGTTTTGATCAGGAATTGATTGTCAGTTCCAACTTCCATAAGGGTGTCTCCCGCATTTTCTAAGATTCTTATAGTTTGAGGTTTTATGTTTAGGTCTTTGATCCATTCAGAGTTAATTTTTGTGCATGGTGATAGGTAGGGTTCTGTTTCAATCTTATGCATGCCATCAGCCAGTTTTCCCAGCACCATTTACTGAACTGGTTCTCCTCTCCCCAATGGTTGTTGATGGAGGCTTTGTCAAAATGAGTTGGTTGAGAAATTTAGGCTTTGCTTCTGGAATCTCTATCCTGTTCCATTGGTCCATATGCCTGTTCTTGTAGCAAAACCAGACTGTTTTGATTATTGCAGCCTTGTAGTAAAGTTTGAAGTCTGAAAGTGTGATACCTCCTGCTTTGTTTCTTTTGCTGAGGATTGTTTTGGGTATTCATGGTTGTTTATGTTTCCATATGAATTTCTGTATTGTCATTTCCAGGCCTGAGAATAATGATATTGGCAATTTAATGAGTATTACATTGAATCTGTAGATTGCCTTTGGTAGGATGGACATCTTAACAATGTTGATTCTTCTATCAATGAGCATGGAATATTTTTCCATTTATTTGTGTCTTCTTGGATTTCTTTGAGCAATGTTTTGTAGCTTTCACTGTAAAGGTCTTCCACTTCTCTAGTTAGGAAGATGCCAAGGTATTTCCATTTTTGTGGCTATTGTGAATAGGATTGTACTTTTTATTTGGGTCTATGCCTGCTTGTTGTTGGTGCATAGGAATGCAACTGTCTTTAGCACATTTATTTTGAATCCTGAGACTTTGCCAAAGTCCTTTATCAGTGCAAGCAGGTTTTTGACAGATTCTCTTGGATTTTCAAGGTATAGGATCATATTGTCAGTAAAGAGTAACTTCCTCTTTTCCTATTTGGATACTCCTGATTTCCTTCTTTTGTCTAATTGCTCTAGCTAGGACTTCCAACACGATGTTGAACAAGAGGACTGAGAGTGGGCAGCCTTGTCGTGTTCCAGTTTTCAGGGGAAATGTTTCCAGTTTCTGTCCATTTAGCAATATGGTAGTTGTGGGTTTATTGTAGATGGCACTTACTATTTTGAGGTATGTTTCTTCTATACCTAGATGTTTGAAGGTTTTTATCAAGAAGCAAGGCTGGATTTTATCAAAAGATTTTTCTGTATCTAATAATATAATCATGGAATCTTGTTTTTACATCTGTTGATGTATTTAATTACATTTATGGTCTTGCGGATGTTGAACCAGCCCTACAACCTGGGGATGAAGCCTGCTTGGTCATGGTGGGTGATTTTCGAGATGTGTTGTTGGATCTGATTTGCTAGAATCTTGTTGAGGATTTGATTTTTGATTTGTTAGGCTGTTAACTTTTGATCTTTCCATTTTCTTGATGTATGTTCGTAGAGATATAAATTCCTCTCTTAGAACTGTTTTCATGGCATCCCAATGGTTTTGGTAAGATGTTTCTTCATTTTCATTTGTTTCCAGGAATCTTTTAATTTCTGTTTTGATTTTGGTGTTGACCCAGTAGTTGTTCAGCATCATGCTGTTTAGTGTCTATGTCTTTGTGGGATTTGAGGAAATTTACAAGACATTTAAAAATAATCCTTAGGTCAAAGAGGAAGTCTCAAATAATTTTTTAAAAATACACTGAACAGAATGAAAATGAAAATAGACATATCAAAAGTTGTGAGACACAGCTAACACAGTACAAACAGGGAAATTTACAACATTAAACACATATAGAAGGAAGAAAAGTCTCAAGTCAGTCTAAGCTTCTGCCTCAAGAACCAAGGAAAAAAGAGCAAAAGTACTCAAAACAAACAGAAAAAAAGAAACGGTAAAATAAGAACAGAAGTCAATGAAATTAAAAAAGAAAAAAAAAACAATAATACAAAAACCTTGTTCTTTAAAAGATCAATAAAACTGACAAACTTCTAGCAATTCTAACAAAGAAAACACAAATTACCAATATCAGGAATGAAAGATATGTCATACTACATGTTTTGCGGATATCAAAAGGCTAATAAAGTTAAAATTACTAACAACTCTAGACATAAATTTAGCACCTTAGATAAAATGGACAACTTCATAAAAACACACAAGCTACCACAACTTACCCAAAATGAAATAGACAATTTGAATAGTTCTACAACTATTAAGAAAATATGATTAGCCGGGCTTGGTGGCTCAGCCTGTAATCTCGCGCTTTTGGGAGGTTGAGGTGAGTGGATTGCCTGATCCCGCGGGTTCGAGACCCACCTGGCCAGTGTGACCTCATCTCTACAATAAATAAAAAAATCAGCCAGGCGTGGTAGCGCATGCCTGTAATTCCAGCTACTAGGAAGGCTGAGGCGGAAGGATCGCTGGAGCCCAGCAGGTCGAGGTTGCGGTGGCCGGGAGCGGTCACTGCACCCCAGTCTGTGTGACAGAGTGAGACTCCAACTCAAAAAAAAAAAAAAAGAAAATATGATTCATAATTTTCAAACTCCAAAGAAAGAAATCCCCAAGGTCACATGGTTTTACTGGAGAGAAAACTTTTTAAAGAAAGTTTTAATAACAATTTTACCTAACGTCTTCCAGAAAATAGGAGAAAACACATAGAACACACATGTAGTTCATTAGATGAAGCTAGTAGTACTCTGATACCAACCAAACAAAATATTTTTTTTAAAAAACTAAAAACCATTATTACTTATAAATATAAAGGCGATAATCCTTAACAAAATATTTGCATAGAATTAATTAATATATAAAATAAATTATACCACGACCAAGTTGGATTTTCCCCCCAGGATTCTAGACTTGTTCAATATTCAAAAATTAGTCAGTGTAATCCACCATATCAACAGAGAAAAAAACACAAGATAATATCAATACATGCAGAAAAAGCATTTGATAAAACTGAATTCATTCATATGGAAAATTCAAAAAACTAGAAATAGCAGGGAACTTCTTCAGTTTAATAAAGATGATCTTATTTTAAAAACCTATAGCTAACATTTACTTAAAAATAAAAACTACAATTTACTATACTCAAAGGTAAAAAACTAAATGCTTTCAGATGCCAATGCCAAGAACAAGAAAAAGAATGTCTTCTCTCAATACTCTTTTTCAACATTGTATTGGAAGTTTTAGCCTGTGCAATACTGCAAGAAGATAAAGAAAAAAACCATAAGTAAAGTATTTCTTACTTTCTGAGTGTTTGGGATACCATGATAGCTCATGTTGAAAATCCCAAGGGATCTGCTACTTTATTGTTTTCTTCTTTCCCTCTGCTTCTTGTTTCTCTGTTTCTTTTTTCTTGCCTTGTTGTGGGTTACTTAAACTCTTTTTGGAGTTTGGAGTTTTGTTTTTATTTAATTATAATGTTTTTAAGACTATAGCTTTGTATAGTTAGCAGTTGTTCTAGAAATATCTCTTATCACTACCTAAGGTGTTGTGGTTTTATCACCTCCAAGTGTAGAAATCTTCATTTAGATTGCTTTATTATCTTCACTCATTAAATATAATCATTTTAAGAATATTTTTCCTACATACATTGAGTATTACATCAAATAGTGTTATAGCTTTTGCGTCAACCATAATACCATAAAACATAATTTGTACATGAGGTGAAAGATAGTCTGTTTATTTCTGTTTCTATCCATTCCATTGCTCTTTTCTTTCTGAAGATTCTGGTCTTTTTCTAGTATCATTTTCCTTCTGTTTGGAAGGCTTCCTCAGGCATTCTTTAAGGATAGCTGGGCTAGCAAACAAGTATCTTTGTTCTCCTTTCTCTGAACTATTGTTTGTTTGGTTTTTTGTTTGTTTGTCTGTTTGCTGTTGTCATTTTTCTCTTGCAAACTTGAATTGTAGTTTCACTAGATACATGATTTGGGGCTGACAGTTCTTTCTTTCATCATTTGAAGTTGTGCCACTTCCTTCTAATCCCCATGGTTTCAGGTGAGAAGTCCACTGCCACTCAAACTGGTGTTCTTGTATTGGTAATGTATCATTACTCTCTGGCTATTTTTAAGATTTCTTTTTCTTTGTTTTTAGTTTTCACTCGTTTGGCTATGCTGTATCTTCCTGTGAATTTCTTTGAGTTTATCCTATGTGGAATTTTATTAGCTTTATGAATCTGAAGATTTGTATCTTTTGCCAAACTTGGGAAGTTTTCAGCCATTATTTCTTCTAATATCTTTTCACTGACATATTGCTTCCCTTCTGCTGCCACTATGGACAGATGGGATCACCCCCAGTCCTGGTCTGTGAATGGGGGCTGGCCTGGTTAGGACTTCATTTTTCTTGCCGCAAACAGGTCAGACCATCTGCATGAGTCTTGGTTATAGAACTGAAGCTAGAGATCCCCACAGGTCTTTGTTGGACTTCCCCTTCCCTAGTCCTTTGGCCAGGGAGAGTAAGTAGGCTTTGCTTGGGTTTTTCCTTATTTAAGCCTGTTGTCAGTCCCAGGTTGCAGACCTCTCCTGCACCCAATCTGAGAAATGAAAAAGAAACCCTAGGAATTTAGTGCATTGCCATTTCTTAAGTCCTGAGGCTCATATCAAGTTTTCTTTCTTTGCAGTTTTCTGTGTCCTTTTATAAATGTCTGTTGAATAATTTCCAGGGTATTTAGATATATTTAGAGGGAGGAAACTGAGTCTGTGCCATCTTATTCTGGAACTGAAATAACCGGCATATATTTGTGTTGCCCACCCTGCACAAGGCATGGTACTCAGCTTCCACAGCTAATCAGACAAAGGCAGACCCCTTGGACTTGGATGAGTGCCTAGACCATAACAGTGGGTGACCTCTGTTATGAGGCTCTTGACTCCTCAGTGGAAGCCTTTGAGAAAGATGAAGTTTCACAAATGTGAATGTCCCTTTACTTAAAAAGTTCAAAGTTGTTTTTATTTTAATTCTATAAGATGCAAAGTTTTATCAATGTATTACACAGCCACTAAGTGAGTTGAAATCTAAACTACTCTGGGCACCCTGCATTCTTTCTGTGCTTCTGTCTCCTGACTGTGGTTCCACTCAGCAAGTGGGTCTCTCTTCCTCCTGTTTTTGGCACCTCTTTCCACCCTAGCCTTGCCATCAGCCTGAGAGCTCTCACTCTGACATCGAGATACCTACTTCTGGAAGGCCACCATTTCCATCCTTACTTCTAATTGACTGAGGGTCAAGGAAGTCATACAACCAGGATGGTTTCATTATATATAAATTAAGAGTGAATTGACTGTGAAGGAATACCTTAGAGATGTGTGTATTGTGAGCTACAGCTTGGGTACTTGAAGGTTTGATAATATTTTGGCAGTTCAGTGGTTGTTTTTAATACATTCTTGTTGTTGGCTCTGTTCCAGATCATCAAGGCTGCTAGAAAAAGCAGCCTCCAGGCACATGAAGTATATTTACATTTACTTTGTTAACACCCCAACCTCCTCCCGCCCCCAGAAAAGAGAACAACACCTAACAGTTTTAAGCTCGTGACAGAGACTCATCCTTTTGGGGAAGAATACACAAAAGTGAAGATCGTTTTTTTCCACATTTTTATTACAAGAAAGGATCTGAAAGGATATTTTACAACACTTTCCAAAGGAAATTGTTTCTGTGCCAAAATCAAGCACAAGACATTTCAACCCAAAATGAAATCTGACAATGCCATGAGTAACTTAATTATAGTTCTTCTACAAGAAAAGAGTATGAAGGCAAAAGAGGGTTTAAACTGAGCTGTGTTGGAAACTAAATCCAATTACAATTAGTATTAAGTGTGCCCTGGGCAACGTCACTTCCAAAATGCCAAATGCTCCTATCCTAGGCCCAGATTTTCATTATGAAGTAAAAACAGAGTCTCCAGCATAGACTCTGGAATTAGGCCCCATTGGTACTTGAACCTGTGTGATCAAGAGACAAACAGAATGGACTGCCAAGGACCTCTAACCTCACTTTTTAAAGCCAAGATATGTTCCTAAAATAATCACATACCCTGATTTCCTAATGGTCTTTGCCATAGCCGTTGAACATTTATTAACAGCACACAAATAAGGCCTAGACAAGCTACCCTTTCTCCTCTTGCCTTGTTTCTCTTCAACGCACAATGAAGAGTTATTTGCATGATTCCACATCCCTTTCCAAACACCTGGATTAATTAACCCGAAACAGCCAGATATGAATATAGAACCATGCTAAAACCTCCCTTTCCCACTTTACTGCTGAACGATGTGGGCAATCGCATCATCTTGAGCCTGACTTCCTTTCTCAAGCTTAGCTCTGTCTCACCAGGTCCCAGAGAAGAGCAGTTTTTTAAGGAAATTGGTTCTCAGGAGCTCTTGTGCCTGGGACTCTATCCCTGTATCCCTCCCTGGTAAATGTGACCTGGACCAGCCTGAGCAAGGACTCTGGGCCAGCAGTATCTGGTTGTGCATAATGCACATATGGGCATGAATGTATATGTGTGTGTGCATGAGTGTGCAAAAGTGTGCACATGAGAGTGTGTGTGCATGTGTGTATGAGAGGGTGTGCATGTGAGTGTGTGCATGTATGTGTATGTGTGAGAGTGTGTGAGAGTATGTGCATGAGAGTTTATGTGCATGCATGCATGAGGGTGTGCACCTATGCATGTGTGTGCATGTGTGTCTGAGTGTGTACCTATGTGAATGTGTGCATGTGGGTGTGTGCACATGGGCATGTATTTGAACATGGAAGTATGTGCCTGCATGGAAGTCTACGTATGGGGGTGCATGTGTGAGGGTATGTGTGTGTGTGTTGGTGTGCCTATGAATGTGTGCATGTGTGAGTCTGTGTGTGCCTGAGGGTGTGTGTACGTGACAGTGTTTGCATGTGGGTGTGTCTATATGTGAATGTATGTGCACAAGAGTGTGTACACATGAGTGTGTATGTATAGGAGTGATAGGAGTGCATGCACACATAAAAATATGTGTGCACATGACTGTGTGTATACATGTATACAACAAGTACAACAAGTGGGGGATTTAAAACAGAAATACCCTCATGGACACTTTTTTCTTGGCTGACTCTCAGATCTCCAAACAGCCTCGTAACAGTGCCTCCAGCCAGTGTGATCTGTCTCATCCATTCCCTCCTCCTCACACCTATTGTATGGGTCTTTCTGAACCCCAGATCCAAGGGGGTTCACATCTCCGCTGTTCAGAACCTTTTGGAAACTGACTGCCCAATGCCTGGAATGGTAGTCTGCCCCATGACCTTCCTCAAAGCCTCACTTTCCCTACCCCTTTCTCTCTTCTAGATTCAGTTAGGACTCATATCCTCCACTGAACATTTTCAGCCAATTCAGCCATCTTCCCACCACAGCCAGCAGAAACAGCACCACATTGACTATTTTGTAAGTACTACAGTCCTGCATGAAGATCTCTCTCTATTGGATAAAAAGTTCCTTAAAGGCAGAAACTCTGTAAATTCTTTGTGTACATCCAGCTTCTCACCAAAGTACGGCACACATAATAGTACTTGACAAACATTTAACAAGTGAATGAACACATCTTCCACCTGGCAAAGATCTTCAGGCCTTACTGGAATCAAGGATACATGAAAAAGAAGAGTTTGAGCCTAAGAGGATTTCTCACGTTAGAGAAGTGTGTAGTGGGAGCCTGCTGGATCCTCCAAAGAACACACAGATGAGCCTCCCAAGAGGTCTACCATGTGGATGGCAACAAGGCAGAGGGTCTCAGGGCCAGAAAAGACAGGGGAGAGGGGCCAGAGCTGTGGCCAGCTTCTCCCTTCAGCCTCCGATAACACAGGGGAGATGAAGGCAAGGGGAGGAGGACAAAGGAGAAGGAAACAAAGAGTAAATCTTATCTGTACCCCAGCCTGATGGAGGTCCCCAGAGGTTGAGCCAGGCCTGTACCACATGGAGGGACTCCCTTTCCTGCTTCTTTTCTTCTGGGTCTTTAGGCTTTACCTCCCTTTTGCAACTTTCTCCCCAAGAAAGCATCAGAGAAGAAACTATTCAGAACAGGCATTCCTGTCTGCTTTCTCATTCCAAATCCCTAGAGACAACAGTAAAGTGAGCTTTATGAAAGAAAACTGTCCTTACCTAGTCTAAATAACCAAAAAGGAGTGCTCAGAGGACCCAAAACTTGCAGGACTCCATGAGGGGTGACGTCAGATGGGTGGCAAAGACCACATCCATGTGTCCTTGTCCATTTTATGCTTTACAACTGAATACCACAGACTGGGTAACTTATAAACAATAGAAGTTTATTTGGTTCATGGTTCTGGAGGCTGGGAAGTCCAAGATGGAAAGATCATGTCTGGTGAGGTTTCTTGCTATGTCATAACATGGTGGAAGGCATCACGTTGGTGACAGAGTGAAAGAGGGGATCAAACTCATGCTTTATAAGGACCCCACCCTTGAGATAATGAATCCACTCCTGAGATGAAGACATTAATCCATTCATGAAGGCAGAGCCCTCAGACCTAATCGCCTCTTCAAGGACCCATCTCTCAACACTGCTGGATTGAGGACTAAGTTTCCAACACATAAACTTTGGGTAACACTTCCAAACCTTAGCACACAGGCAGCCTACTTAAGGCATAGCCTGGCCTTCCTAACCTCACCCCTGTCACTAGACTGTAGTCAAGGGGAAACATCATTCCGGTGCCCTTCGATACAAAACCAGAACACACATCCACAAAAGCACAAGTATTTAGAGAAAACTATTATTAGAAATAAAGCATCAAGATCATAAATGGAAAAATAAGTTGTCCAGAAAAAGAATTAAGAAAAAATTGCCTGGTGCAGTGGCTCAAGCCTATAATCCCAGCACTTTGGGAGATTGCGACAGGCAAATCACTTGAGCCCAGGGGCTTGAGACCAGCCTGGAAGAAGGAGAAGAAGAAGATGGAGAAGGAAAAAAGAAAGGGAGAGAGAGAGAAGAAGAAGAGAAGAGAAAAAACAGAAGAGGACTTAAAAAGTAGACATAAGCAATTTGATACCAATCATAGGTACACATTATTTTACAAATAGAAATTTAAAATGTTTTAAATGAAAATGACTAAAAAAGACACTATTAAAATCTTCCAGATATAAGAGAACATGGGCTTTCTTTTTTAAAAAGAAAGAATGAAAAAAAGAAAGAGAAAAAGAAGAAATAAAAAGAACATAAAATCCTATACCCAACCAAACTATCATTCGAGTATGAGGCACAAAAAAAAAAAGTTTCCAGTTATGTAATGGTGAATTGGATTATTGTTTCCAGTCCTTCACTCCCTCCCTGGGCTGTGGGACCTTGAAGTACCTCCCAGCAGAGGAGTATCACCCCAACCCACTGGTTTTGGGCTTGGCCATATGACTTGCTTTGACCAATGACATGTGAGAAAAAATATGGGGTATGTTTGCATGGCTTGGCTTGGTCTCTTCAGCTCCTGTGATTTGCCATGAGAAGAACATGCCCCAAGGAACCACTGCTCTCAGATTCAGATTCAACTTACAGCTGGAGCCAAGCCTAGTCAAGCCTAACCAGAAGTAAACTCCCACTGACCCAGAGACACACAAGCAAGAAAAATATATGTTTGTCATTACTGGTCTCAGGGTCACACATTAACTGTAATATGGCATTAATGCAGCACCACCTGACAGGGAAACTCAGAAAGTTTGCCATTCAGGCACCTTCTCAGAAAGAATTACTAGAGAATTTCTTCAGCAAAATGCAATATGATCTAAGAGACAGAATTTTTTTAAGAGGTAAGAAAAGAGCAAAATACATAGTTACTTCTAAATAAGTATTGATTATAAGAAAAAAAATTAACAATGATTTTGATGCTCATTCCAGATCATCTTAAAATGAGAAGCAGTGATGGCAAGGGCAGTAAAAGTTAAATGTCTTGTCTTGTTCAGATGATACAGTAAAGGATGAAAAATATAAATGTAATGAAGCCAACATTGATGGGGAAAGTAGTGTCAATGTCGAAATTAAAGTTTTAGGGGTAATCACTAGAAAAATGTAGAAATGAAAGGCATTATTTTCAATCTATTAGAATAAAAGAAAGCAAGAAAAGGAAGAAGAACAATCAATCCAACAGAAGACAAGAAGTTGTTTGGTTTTTGTTTTTAATTAAAAAGGAGAGGGACAAGCAGCCATATTTTAGAGATAAAACATAAGATAACATAAGCGGAATAAATTCAAACAGATCCATGAGCAGTAAACAATCAAGGTTGAATTCCTCCACAACAACAGAAATTCTGAGACTAGAGGACATTCCTAAAAGAAAATAATGCAAAACTGCTCAAAATAAAAAGTCAACAAAAGACATAGCAGACAAATACTAACAAACAGGTACTGGGTCAGTATTATTAATTTCACACACTAGAGTTTCAAAAACATCAAAAGGGACAAAGAAAAAATATTTTAATTAATAAAAAAGCAAAAGCTACATAAAAAGTATCAAACTTTATGTACCTAACCACTAAATTCCAAAACATTTAATATAAAAACTGGTATAAAAGAGACAGATAAGTCTATCTCACAATGGAGATTTTAACACAGTCTTCCAAAAAATCAGCAGAGCAATAGACCCCCCAAAAGTGAGAATCTAAAAGATTTCAAAAATATTAACAGGAATGACTTAATAGAGAACTTTGTACCCCACAAGCGGAAAATACACATTCACTGCAAACACACAACACCCTTACAAAAATTGATCACTATCAGGCTTCAGAGAAAACCTCCACAGGTTTCTCAAAGCAGAAATCTCACAGGGAAACTTCACTGAAAACAATTCCATGAAATATAAATTAATAGTACAAAAGGAGAAACAAAAATCCATTCGTCTGAGAACATTCAAACAAGCTTTTAAAAAAAAAACAGAAAAACTCAAACAGGATGGTAATTTTTTTTTTTTTTAAGTCAGAGTCTTACCCTGTCGCCCAAACTGGAGTGCAGTGGCACGACCATGGCTCACCGCAGCCTCAACCTCCTGGGCTCAGGCAATCCTTCTGCCTCCAGCCTGCCTCCCAAGTAGCTGGGACCACAGGCACATGCCACCAAGTCCAGCTATTTTGTTTACTTTTTTATAGAGATGAGGTCTCACTATGCTGTTTAGGCTGGTCTCAAACTTCTGGATTCAAGCAATCCACCCACCTTGGCCCCCCAAAGTGCTGGGATTACAGACACAGGCCAGTACGCCCAGCCCAAGAATTAGTTTTAAACAAACACAAGGCATTGCATATCAAAACCTATAAATTACAATCACAGGGATATTTTGAAAAAGCTTTAGTATTTAATACAAGTATTAGAAATTTCTAAAAATGAAAATGAATGCACTGAGCATTCAACCCAAGAGACTAAAAACAGCTGGGTGAGACCAGCCTTAGACAACATAATGAAACCTCATCTCTACAAAAAAATCAGAAGGTTAGTGCTCCAGTGGTTCCAGCTACCATGGGGGAAAGGGTGGCTGATGCGGAAGGATTACCTGAGCCCAGGTTATGAGGCTATGGTGAGTCATGATTGTACCAATGCACTCTAGCCTGGGCGACAGAGTGATTGTCCAACTCAAAAAAAAAAAAAAGGAAAAGAAAAGATACAAAAAAGTGCAGAATTAATAAATACAAATCATGAAACTGAGATTATAAAACAACCGAGTTGCTCCATGATACCGAAAATGCTTTCCTTGAAAATTAGATCAAAAACTAGATCAATCACTCTAAGAAATGAAGGAAGGAGTCAAGAATGTATAATTTAAGGTGTACATGAGTGTAGATGTGAGTGTGTGAGCAAGTGAATATGAGAGTGAGGGAATCTCAAATCAGTGGGAAATTAAACAAATTTAATTGAGACAATCAGCTAACCACCTGAGACCAAAAAAAGGTTTAGATCCCACCTCACACCATACACATTAAAATAAATTTCAAATGAATTAAAGCAGACACAAAATACACACTATGAAAGCATTATTTTAAAAAATTAGATAATAGTTTGAGTAAAGTAGAAATAAAATGCAATGACTATTTAAAAAAGGATCGCATGCATTTTTTAATGATGGCCAAAAACAACAAAAATACAGATTGGAAACAAAATATTTGCAACACACATTGCAAATAAAGAATTATCTTTCAGAATTTTTAAAGAATTTAATAAGAAAAAAGTGACAACCCTTTTTTTTAAACAGGAGAATGCAGATAGGTAATTTATACAGAGAGAAAACAAGCACTAAGTATATAAAAAGATGTCCAACCTCACTATTCCTGCACTAAGCGCTGCCACCTCCACCTGGCTTGGGGAAGAGAAAAGGAAGAGGAAATCACAAAGCCTTGGACTTGAATCCTTTTAGAAGACTTATAAAATTGCAATAGAGAAAAAGATTTGGGGTGTACTAAAAGGAAGCATTACTCAAGGATGTCTCCCACCAAAATTCAAATTTTGACTTAAAGGGACTCTGATCCATCACAAGTTGTGCCTTAAAGTTTCTGGAACTTAGGCCAGGCACAGTGGCTCATGCCTGTAATCCCAGCACTTTGGGGGCTGTGGTGAGAGGATTTTTTGAGGCCAGGAATTCAAGACCAGCCTGGGCAATATAATGAAGCCCTGTGTCTACAAAAGAAAATTAAAAACCAGCCAGGTGTGGTGGTGCACACTTGTAGTCCCAGCTACTTACAAGGCAGAGGCGAGGGAATCCCTTGAGTCCAGGAGTTTGAGGCTGCAGTGGATTGTGACTGTGCCACTGTACTCCAGCTTGGGCAACAGAGCAAGACCCCATCTCAAAAAAAAAATTCTGTAACTTTGAGAGCAGCACTTCTTTCATGTTTCCACCTGCATCATAAACAAGATTGTATTTTGTTTTCTTTTTTGGATCACAGATTCCGCAGTGAGTCGTACGTATAATTACCCTCAAAACTGACCCATGTCATTCTGGCACATTTTTTCATGCAGAAAACACCCAGGGCTTCTTCCCAGGCTTGCAACGTGAAACCTAATCAATGTCTTGGAAACTTCAGACCCTGGTTTGCTCACAAAAATACCACCCTCAAGGGCTCAAGTCAGCTGAGCACAGCTGGAGAGCTCCAAACCATGTGATGCCCTAGAGCTAAGCATAAAAAGCAGAATTACTAGCTAACAATCAAGAGAATATCAGGGGACATGGACTGGGGTGGCAGAAGACATGATAGTTATGTCAGTACTCATGGCAAGTCACATGGCATCTGAGAACAAGACAGACTGCCCTAGAGACCAGCACTCACTTTCATGAATTACCACGCTTAACCACCCTATTTTTTATATTGTGGTTAAAATACGCACACCATAAATTTACCACCCAAACCACTTTTAAGTGTACTATTCAATGGCATTAAGTACGTTCACAATATTGTGCAGACATCACCACCATCTATCTACAGAACTCTTTTCATCATCCCAGCTGAAACTCCATACCCATTAAACACTAAGCTCCCCACTCCCCACTTCACCTGCCCAGGCAACCACCAGTCTACTCTCTGTCTCTACTCATTTGACTACTCTGTCTTACTACCTTGTGTAAGTGGAGACATGCCATATTTGTCCTTCTGTGATTGGCATATTTCACTTAGCCTAACATCCTCAGGTTCAGGCACATTGTAGCATGTCAGAATTTCCTTACTTTAAAAAAAAAATTTTAAGCCGGGCTCAGTGGCTCAGCCTGTAATCCCGCGCCTTTGGGAGGCTGAGGTGAGTGGATTGCCTGAGCCCGCGGGTTCGAGACCCGCCTGGGCAGCGAGACCTCATCTCTACAATAAATCAAAAAATCAGCCGGGCGTGGTAGCGCATGCCTGTAATTCCGGCTACTCGGAAGGCTGAGGCGGAAGGATCGCCGGAGCCCAGCAGGTCGAGGCTGCGGTGGCTGGGAGCAGCCACTGCACTCCAGTCTGGGCGACTGAGTGAGACTCCAACTCAAAAAAAAAAAAATAAAAAAAAAAAAATAAATAAAAAAAAAATAAAAAAATTTTAATATTCAATGACTTTTTATTGAGGGCTTTTGTTCTGGATCCAAAGGAAAAAAAACATTGATGAGATACTCTTTTGAAGGCAAGGCAAATAATTATAGCCTCCATGGTGAATAACATGGCATGTAGAGCTACTAAATAGTCTTTTACATGCAATTGTTTTGGAAGTTTGAGAGAATGAAATGAAAAAATGTGCTATGACTATTTAAGAATATATTATTAATACAGAAAGGTGTCTATAATTTCCTGACTTTAAGGCTAAATAATATTCTGTTGTGCAGACATACTATATTTTTTTATCCATTCATTCATCTACAGACATTTGGGTTATGTCCACCTTTTATGTATTGAAAAACCACTCTGGATGTCTGCAACCGTGAGTCACTTCTTGATCCCATAACAGGCTGAACATTATAAAATACTAATTTTTCCATCTGAGATATTCTTTTAGGTCGTATAGACCAATAAAACTACTGATGTCAGCTGGTCTGAAGGATCCCACAAGAAACTGACTCACCAAAGAAAACAGTTTCCACACCCTGATGATTTCATCTTCTTTATTCCGACCAATTGACAAGCTAAAATTTTGAGCCCCTCATCCCCCACAATCCCCTCAAAAACCCCAGCCCAAAACTCTTCAAGAGATTGGTCTTTGAGACATTAGTCTGCCATCTCCTCAGGTTGTTGGCTCTTAAATAAACCTGTTTTCCTTTCACACACACAAACATTAAAAAAACTATTTTCAAAGGCATCTAGAAGATTTCACAGGCTCCCAGGAATTCATTGCAAAACCTTGCAGTAACCTCTGTTTTCTTCAAATTAGTCTCATGCCTAACCTAAGTCCTCTGTGATGGATTGTAAGATCATCTATGCCTCATGTTCAATGAGGACTGTGCCTCAGTTCCACCACTTAAAAACAGTGGGTCTTTCAGCAGCACCCTTCACCTTTCTACCCCTCAGTTTTCTCGTTGGTGAAAGGGAGAACTTGCAGATCTTTGAGGAATTCTGTGTGAGCTAATGCACAGACAGCACCCGGCTCTGAACCTGACACAAGGTGGGAGTGCAGTACTAGTATCACTCTGAAATAAGCATATGTTGTGGGTTTAAAAATTACCAATCTTCTGTACTCAATCTCAGTTCTTCGAACTTTTCCAGATGACTCATGTTTTCTAATCAAGCCCCAAAATAATGTGTGTGTGTGTGTGTGTGTGTACACACACATGAGCACATTTGTGTTTCCATTGAACCACTTTTACATAGAGATGTCAGCTGAGGTATCTGCTAATTCTTCCTTCTGTGGGGTGGCTCAGAGCTGAGAAGCAGGGCCACACTGTGAGGACAAGTCTAAGAGCACAGACTGGCATCATTTCAGCCTTCTTGGGGCTAAGTTCAGGACTCATAGCTCTTTGTACCTCACCACCTGAACATCCAGAAATGCTCTCTTGGTTAGTGCCAAAGGAAAGGGGTTTAAGCCACCTCTTCCCTCTCTTCATCTTTAGGGCAATGCTTTCCATCTGCTGAGATGGCACTCAAACCCAATATCAACTCATCCTGAAGTGAATGATGATTGTGATGGTGTGATAAGTAAAATAATGCCCCTCCCAAAACATTCCCCTGCTAATTCCTGGAGCCTGTCAATATGTTATAGCTTCCAGGATTACAGATTCCAGGTTCTATTATATTATAAAAAGAAATTAAGGGTTGCAGAAGAAGAAATAAAGGTCATTAATCAACTAATAGGGTAATTATCCTGGATTACTTGGTCCCAAATTAATTACATGACCTATTAAAAACAAATGAGGGAGACAGAAAAGTTGGTTAGAGATGTGATGTGAGAAGGACTCCACCCACCACTGCCTGCTTTAAAGGTGGCAGAGGGAATGTGGTAGCCTCTGGAAGCTGGAAATGGCCCTCATTTGACAGCCAGTAGGAAAATGGGAAACTCAGTCCTGCAACCACAAGGAACCAAGTTCTACTGATAACCAAAATAAGTCATAAAGCACATTCTCACCTAGAGCCTCCAGAAAGGAACATAGCCCTCCCAACACCTTGATGTTCACATAGTAACATTCATGTTGGACTTCTGACCTCCCAAACTATAAGACAGTAGATCTGTGTTGTTTTACCTCACTGAGTTTGTGATGATTTGTCACAGCATCAATAGAAAGTAACACATAGGGCAATAGTGCATGCATTGAATAAGACCTGTGCTAAGTGCTTTGTATGCCTGATTATGTTTAATCTTCTCTACAGGCCTGTTAGGTAACTACTATAGTCATCCTCTACATTTCACGGAATGAGAGTGTATTAGCTTGCTTGGGCTGTAATAGCAAAGTACCACTAACTCTGTCTCCAAATAGAGTTACATTCTGAGGTACAAGGTACTGGGGTTAGGAGTTTAACATATGAATGGGGGGTTATAATTCAGTCTATAACAGAGACAATGTCATAAAGAAGCTGTATTCCCTTCCCAAGGTCATACAGTAACTAAGTAGAGAGTTGGGATTGGATGCCAAATTGGTTGGCCTCTACACATTGTCCATTAGCCATGAAGCAAATGTGTTTCTCTAGGTTCCAGATCCCAGGATCCAGACAAAGCCACTAACTCTTAGTCCCCTAAAACATATACATACACAGTAGTAACATCCTGGTAATCTTTTGCTACTCGATTTGTATGCTTGCCCAGGATAGCATTTTACAGGAATGTCTGCTTGTGTTGCTTGATTATGAAATTACTCAGAGCTTTTGGTTTTCTGGGTTCTTTTAACACTTGACATAAAGTAGAAAAGAGAATTTCCAAGTTTAGCAGTATTCCAACAGGGAAAATCATTATGTGGAAAGTTGGTGTGCTGCTTAAGAAATGGATACAACCAAAATCCACACCCTGTGCCACTCCCTACCATGGGAGATTAAACCCAGTGTCTCCAGCAAAATTAATCATCTTTAAAATCCTTCAAAAATAAAAGTCAAGGGAATCATGTGCAAATCTGTAACAAAAGACTTTGTTTAACAGAAGGGGAAAGAAAATAGAATCCTCACTGGGTGATGAGGTTTTCTTTCACTATCTGATGAAGGCCAAGATGACAAACATCACAAAAAGAATGAACTGACACCAAGGAGACACAACCTCTGGCATTTCTTTGTCACTAATTCTCAGAATTCTAAAATGGAACAACAACCATCATAATAAACCATGGTTTTGTGGACTATGATCTCCTGAATTACTGAAGGGGTTTCCCCAGTGTTACTCCCTCAATGACTTTTCTTTTTTCATATTTGATGTTATCACTTCCTTTTGCAAAGGGCACTTATGACATAGCAGCCATGACCAGGGAGGGAACCCATGTGTCATCCCTGCCAGATATCTGCCTTCCCATAGATCTTTGCTGAGGTCTCCAAAGGAAACCTCTCTTTTTATTTAAAAGAAGTAAATCTGCAACTTTGTGAAATGTAGAAAATCCCAGGAAGGAAGGGCCATTCTGTTTAGCCAATAACAAAGTAGGAAAGAGTTCCTTAAAAGTCCCTTAAAGAGTGTAACATTTGTTTTTCCCGGAAGTCCATGTCAGCAACCTCCCAGGAAACCATAAGCCATCAGAAACTGTAAGGCATCAGAAAAGACAACAGCCTCACTCTACATTCTCCCTGTGATTTGTGAAGTAAAGAGAGAAATCAGAATTTAACTTGTTGCTCAAACACCTGCAGGCCAAATAGAAGGGAGGAAATGGATCTTGAATATTTACCATGTCTCAGAGACTGTGAGGGAGACAACCATTAACAAGTATTGAGTTAGAAACTCCACCATGATCAACACATGCACCATCCCACTTGATACGTCTCACAGCAATGGCAGAAGTCTCCAATATGCAGATAGAGAAGCAGAGACCAAAATAGATTTTTGTTCCAAGGTGCCTCAGTTAGTGGAGCATGAAGTTCAGATTTGAAGTTGAAGACCAGGAACTTTCACATATAACGCTCCTATAATTGTTACAGATGAGGAATTCATGTCTCTGATTTACAAGAAGTCCACCCAGGTCACTTATGTGGAGAGTTGGAAGCAAGGCTTGTGGATGGAAATGATATTGACTTTTCCGCAAATGAAGAAGGTTCAAGGAAAATGGATTGTATGAAAGGAAAAGCCTCTATTGACATCCCACTTAAAAAATAATCAAATGCCTGGGCTTGGTGGCTCAGCCTGTAATCCCTCACTTTGGGCGGTTGAGGTGAGTGAATTGCCTGAGCCCGCGGGTTCGAGGCCCACCTGGGCAACTTGGCGAGACCTCATCTCCACAATAAATCAAAAATTAGCTGGGCGTGGTAGCGCGTGCCTGTAGTTCCAGCTACTTGAAAGGCTGAGGCAGAAGGATCGCCGGAGCCCAGCAGGTCGAGGCTGCGGTGACCAGGAACGTGCCACTGCACTCCAGTCTGGGTGACAGAGTGATACTCCAACTCAAAAAAAAAAAAAAAAGTAAGCAAATGATGGGCTGAATAGGTGTGCAAAGTCTTACAGGTTTTTCAAAGGCCTGGATCAAGGAAAATGCAAGAAGTCAAAAAAGGAACAGCTGCTGCTGAGAGCTACAGATGAGAGGCAGCGAGCTCTGCTGGGTTAACTGACAAGGGAGCATAAGCAGGCGCCAAATCACACCTGCCTGCAGCACCCTCCCAAATGAGCAGGATTTCCTCTTGCATAGGCAGGTATGAAGCAAAGCAAAGGCACTGACACAGAGCTGGAGGGAGCACAGGAAATTTCTAAACTGGGGTGGAGCAGACCGGTCTCTTTCATCTTCTTACTCCTGCACTGAAGTGAGAAAATCAGAGAGGAAAATGTACAAGTTAGGCAAATCTGTTCTATCTGGAAGCCCTGGAACAAGGTGATAAGTCACCAAGGCGGTTGACTTCAGTGCAGAGCTACTTTGTACCAGACATCACACAGACTAGTAGAGCTAAAGGAGAACCCAGAGATGCTCCACAAAAAGACCCTCCTCTTACAAGTGAATACATGATCTGAAGAAAGTCGTCCCAAGAGAGTTTGAGGATGATGTTCAAGAAAAAAAAGATGTGTGTCAGATCAAAAGCTGAAGCCCATTTGCCTTCAGTTTGGCCTGGTCATTAATTTTGCCTGATGTACTTATTTATTCACTCGTTGAAATGTTTCCTAAAACATTTATTTGAAAGATTTACAGAGCACTAATTATATGTCATGAACTAGGCTTGGTTTTTTAATCTCTCTAGAACAAAAGATCTAGGGTTCATACAAAAATGAACTTCATTACTGCTATTCCAAATTTATTAGTCGTCAAACGTGTTGCAACTTTTTTGATATTTGGTATGTCCCTGCTTATATTGAGGTAGTCTCAATATAACTACCTGGCAAAAGGATTTAAGGTGTTTCCCAATGGCAGGCCTGTGCAAACCTCTGCCCCCAAAGTGTGAGGAAGCTGAGAGGTTGAAGAAAGAAACATTGAATAGGGACTTATAGAAGTCATATCTGTGTCTTAGGCAGTGGCAAGACAAGATGATATATCCCCATGCCATTACTTCCAGACCCAGGGCTTATATACCATAGGGAAAGGATGATTCTGAAGAGATGTGTAAGTACAATAACATCAAGGTTGTTTGGCCTAAGGGCCAGATTTACAGTAAGTACATGCTCTTACACAAGGAACAATAGATAAACAGGAAATTTTAGAGGCCTTCCCAGAACTGGGCTTAATCAGAAACCAACAACGTAGATTAGCATCCAAGATGGAGTTTCTTTGGCCTCCATACAGGGACACGTGTGGAGTATTGACAGTATCTTTTATGGCATATTATAGTAAAATTCAGAAAAATCAAAGACAAAAGAAAATCTCGAAAGTAGTTGAAAGAGAAAGATATATCACCTTCAAAGGAGCAATAATGAGACTTATGGTTAATTTTCCAGTAGAGAAAATGGAATAATTCTTTAAGTACTGAAACAAAATAATTCACAACAGAAAGGAAAAGAGCATACATGTGGGCAAATGTAAATAAATATTGATTATACAAAACAATAATGATGACTTACAGAAGCCACAATATATGTAGAACTAAAGTTCATTATTACCATACTAGCACAAAGACATGAAAGAGGTGACTAGACTTAAAGTGTTCTAAGGTTACAACATTGTCTGAGAAATGATAAAAATGCTTATTTATATTTGGGTATAATTGACCAAGATTTAAAGATTAACAAGCTAATGGAGAAGAGGATATTGAATAACAAGAAATATTTGATTAAAACAAAAGAAAACAGGAAGGGAGCGAAAAATAAATATAAATGACACAAATAGAAAGCAATGAGATAGACTTATTATATAAGATAGAAATAAAAGTAATGTTACAGTAAGACTGATGTGACATCAGCAAAAATGAAAGGATAAAAGCCTCCAAAAGTTTCCCTTCCATAAAAGCACTTTAAAAAATGGTAAATTTCCCCAAAATCAACTTTTTCAGAAATCTGGAAATTAACCAGAGGCTTCCAGCAATCCAAGGAACATTTAGTCAGAAAAAAGCACTTTAAAAATTGGTAAATTTCCTCAAAAGCAACTTTTTCAGAAATCTGGAAATTAACCAGAGGTTTGCAGTAACCCAAGGAACATTTAGTTAGAAAAATGACTAAATCTCATAAAGAACAGCAAGTTTTGTGGCAACTGAACATACCCTAGTCTCATCCTCCTCTCCCTAGCTCTGTAGCAACCTTGAAAATTAACAACCCACATTCCCAGTATCAGAGAGGGTATTACAAGGCTAGAAAAGCTATAAGAATCTCAAAGCTTCAATTCCAAAAAAAAAAAAAATTATTTGATCTGTCTGATGGTTCCTGGCAGACATACCACAAAGATGTCACTCTAACTTGCTTTTCTTCTTGGGCATTTGTTGACTATTTTAACAGAAAAACTGTCTGAAGTAGTAGATAATAGTTGGGTAAAACAATAGACTAACTAAAAAACTTAAAAAGGAAAAACTGAGGGGTAGGATGTCTATATTGGTTTTGAAAAGTTCCAACATAGTCCTGTGAATCTAGAAGTAATATGCCCATGCTCAGGAAAACACCTAAGAAAGTTCTAGCCTCTCTCCTCTAACAGACCTTAACACTGCATATGCGGGAGGTGAGGCTAAGGCATAGTTGTCAACTACTTGACCAAGTGGTAAGAAGTGCTCCAACCCCCACAGCGACACACAAAATCTGGGAGACTTATTGGTTACAGGCATTCAAGGAAATCTTTGTCCAGTTATTAGCCAACCACTATGTTAAGCAAGTAGACTTCAGTGACTACATACAACAAAGATACAGACTCATATTGTAAAGAATTCATTCATAAAAGTCACTAAACAAACAACTAAGATAAGCAGCAACAACAGTAAACTTTAGGGAGCGGGAAAGATATTATTTCCAAAGTTATCATTCTGTATCACTTGAAATATCCAATTTTCAAAAAAAGATAAAGAATGAGACATTCAACACATACACACATACACACACACACACACACACACAATTGGTACACACACAGACACACACAAAGAAATTAATAGAAACTGTCCATGTGAAAATTCAGGCATTGAAATTACTACACAAAACTTTAAATCAGCTATTTTAAACATATATGAAAAACAAAGGAAGCTACAACAAAGGAAAGTATGAAAACAATGCCTCACAAAAACAGAGACTATCAATAAAAAGATAGAAATTAAAGGCTGGGGTCAGTGGCTCAGCCTGTAATCCCAGCACTTTGAGAGGCCAAGTCGAGTGGATTGCCTGAGCTCCCGGGTTTGAGACCAGTCCAGGCAACTTGGAGAGACCTTGTCTCTACAATAAACAAAAAATTAGCCAGGCATGGTAGTATATGCCTGTAATTTCGGCTATTTGGAAGGCTGAGGTGCAAGGATCACCAGAGTCTAGCAGGTCAACGCTGGGGTAGCTGTGAGTGTGTCACAGCCTGGGGAACAGAGTAAGACTCCAACTCAAAAAAAATAGAAATTACTAAAAGAAATTAAATAAATATATTAGAGTTGAAAAGTACAAGAACTAAATTGAAAACTCATTACAGGAAATAAAGAGCAGAATTGAGCAGGCAGAAGAAAGAATCTGCAAACTTGAAGGTAGGTCAATTGAAATGATCTAATCTGAGGAACAAAAAGAAAAAAAAATAAAGAAAAATAAACAGAGCTCAGTTTTTTATGGGACACTATCAAGCATACTAACAAATGTATAAGGAAGTCCCAGAAGGAGAGGAGAAAGAAATTGTGTAAAAACAATATTTAAACAACTAGGCTAAAGATTTCCCAAATTGTATGGAAAACATTAATCTAGACATTTAAGAAGCTCTATGAACTATAAATAAGCTCAAAGAGATCTTCACCAAAACATAAGATAATGATGCTGGTTTTGGGGAGGTTTTTTTGTTGTTGTTTATTTGTTTGTTTGAGTTGGAGTCTCACTCTGTTGCCCAGACTGGAGCAGTGCACACTCACGACCACCGTAGACTCAACCTGATGGGCTCAAGCAATTCTTCCACCTCAATCTTCCAAGTAGCTGGAACTACAGGTGCATGCTATTATACCCACTTAATTTTTTGATTTATTATAGAGACAAGGTCTTGCCAAGTTGCCCGGACCAGAAATGATGCTGTTGAAAACTCAAGATAGAAAGCTTAAAAGTAGCAAGAGAACAGTGATTAAGCACATACCAAAAAAAATTGTCAATAAGATTTATAGCTAATTTCTCATCAGAAACCATGGAGGCCAGAAGGCAGTGAGATGACATATTCAAGGCACTGTAAGGAAACACTAGCAACCAAGAATTGTATATCTAGCAAAACTATCCTTACCAAAATGGAAGGAAGGAAGAAAGAAATTAAAATATGCAAAATAAGTAAAAACTGAGAGGGCTTGTCCCCGGTGCACATGCTATACAAGAAATATTGCAAGCTAAATACATGCAGGCTGAAATTAAATGAAAGTAGCCAGGCTCGGTGGCTCAGCCTGTAATCCCGCGCCTTTGGGAGGCTGAGGTGAGTGGATTGCCTGAGCCCACGGGTTCGAGACCCGCCTGGGCAGCGAGACCTCATCTCTACAATAAATCAAAAAATCAGTCGGGCGTGGTAGTGCATGCCTGTAATTCCGGCTACTTGGAAGGCTGAGGCGGAAGGATTGCCGGAGCCCAGCAGGCGAGGCTGCGGTGGCCAGGAGCGGCCACTGCACTCTGGTCTGGGTGACAGAGTGAGACTCCAACTCAAAAACGAAATTAAATGAAAGTAATGTGAGTCCACATGCAGAAAGAAAGAGCATAGGCAAAGGTAAATACATAGGTAAATATAAAGACAATATAAATAAATGTTTTATTTATAATTTTTTTTCCAATCTGATTTGAGAAACAACTACATAATGCAATAATGATAAATCTAAGTTGATGGACATACAATATATACAGGTGTAATTTGTGATAGTAAGGGCATAAAGAATAAGAAATGAAACTATATCAGAACAACATTTTTGTGTACCATTAAAATTGAGTAGGTATTAACCTAAACTAGATTGTCATAGATTAAGATGTTAATGTTAATCCCTGGGACAACTACTAAGAAAATAATTCAAATATATATTTGGGTAATCTCATTTTTATATAAAATATAAGCATAGTTAATATTTAAATCAATATATATTTACTTATGGGACTCCTACTATGCCTTTTGTGTGTGAACATATATACATTTGTGTGAATATATACTTAACATATACACACATATTTTTAATGACAAATTGGTACACTAGAAAACATTAATTTAACATAAAGAAAATGCAGTAGTGGAATAACTGATGGGCAAAAAGACATAAGATACATAGAAAACAATCAGCAAAATGGCAAACATAAATATTACATCAGTAGTAATTATATTCAATATAAATGGCTAATCTCTCCTATTAAAAGGCTAAGATTGTCAGAATCGACTTTTAATAATCTAAATATATATTGCATACTAAATATGTGCATCAAATTTAAAAACACAAATAGACTGAAAACAAAAGATACACCATGCAAACAGTAGCCAAAAGAAAGTTGAGTGGCTATACCAATATTTTAAAAATAAGCTTTAAAGAAAAAAATGATTACTATAAACATAGGACATTTAGGAAGATAAAAGGGTCAATCAAAAAAGAAGACATAGCAATATAAACATATATGCACCTAATAATAAACCCCTAAAATACATGAAGCAATAAAATGATTGACTTGAAGGAGAAATAGACACTTCAACAGTAATAGAGAGTTCAATAGAGAATTCAACTCTACTTTTATTTATTTATTTATTTATTTATTTATATTTTTTGAGTTGGAGTCTCACTCGGTCGCCCAGACTGGAGTGTAATGGCTGCTCCCGGCCACCGCAGCTTCGCCTGCTGGTCTCCGGCAATCCTTCCATCTCAGCCTTCTGAGTAGCCGGAATTACAGGCATGCGCTACCATGCCCGGCTGATTTTTTGATTTATTGTAGAGATGAGATCTGCTGCCCAGGCAGGTTTCGAACCCGCGGGCTCAGGCAATCCACTCACCTCACCCTCCCGAAGGCGCGGGATTACAGGCTGAGCCACTGAGCCCGGCTTCTACTTTTAATAATAGGTAGAACAACCATACAGAAGACCGGCAAGGAAATAGAAGACATTAACAACACTATAAACAAACTAGTTCTACATCTTTAAATTATCCCATGCATTCAGTGGGTAAAGAATAGTCTCTTTAAAAAACATTATTGGGATAACAGAATATTCACATGAAAAAGAATAAATTGGACCCTTATCTCAGAAAATATGCAAAAATTACTTCAAAGGGGATCAACAACCTAAATATAAGAAATAAACTATAAAACTAGACGAAAACATGGGTAGAAAATGTTATGATCTTAGATTAAGCAATTGCTTACTGAAAATAACCCTGAAAGCACAAACAACTGAAGAAAAATACAGGGTAATTAGATTTCATCAAAGTTAAAAACTTGTGTGTCTGAGGACACCATCAAGAAAGTGAAAATACAATCCACAGAATGGGAGGAAATATTTGCAAATAATATGTCTGGTGAGTCTATCATCCATAATATATAAAGAACACTTATAATAGAACAAAAAAGTAACCTAATTTTAAAATAAAAAGGATTTGAATAGAAATTTCTCCAAAGAAGATAGACAAATGCCAATGAGCACATGAAAACATGCCATCATTATCAGTCATTAGGAATATGCAAAACAAAACAGCAATAAGATACCACTTCAGGACCCTTAGGATGACTTTTATAAAAAAACAGTTTTTAAAGCATGGGTAACAATGTGGAAAACTGTAACCCTCATACATTTCTGATAGAAATATAAAATGCCGCAGCTGCTATAAAAACAGTTTGACAGTTTCTCAAAAAGCTAAACATTGAATTATCATATGATCCAGAAATTCATTTCTAGGTTTAAATCCAAAGGGATTAAAACAAAAGTTTGAACAGATATTTATATGTCAATATTCTTTGCAGCATTATTCATAGTACACAAAAGGTGGAAACAACTTAATTGTTCATTGATAAACAAAATGGGGTATATACATATAATGTAATATTATTCAGCCATAAAAAGAATAAAGTTTCAATACATAACACAATGTGGATGAACCTTGAAGACATTGTACCAACAACCTCTGAAAAAAAATAAATAAACAAGGCTGGGCACAGTGCCTCAGCCTGTAATCCCAGCACTTTGGGAGACCGAAGTGAGAGGATTGCCTAAGCCTTGGGGTTCGAGACCAGCCTGGGCAACTTGGTGAGACCTTGTCTCTACAAAAAAAAAATCACAAAAATTAGCTGGGCACAGTGGCATGCGTCTGTAGCTCCAGCTACTTGGAAGGCAGAGGCAGAAGGATCACCTAAGTCCAGCAGGTCAGGGCTGTGGTGGCCATAAGCATGCCACTGCACTCCAGCCTGGGCGATAAGAGTGAGATTCCAACTAAAAAAAAATACCAGAAACAAAAGGAAAAATATTGTATGTACCTAGGATAGGCAAATATATAGAAACAGAAGATAAATTAGAGGTTATCAGAGGAGCTTGGGAAAATAAGGAGTTACTGCTTACTAGTTACAGAGCTTCTGTTAGGAATAATGATTATGTTTTGAAAATAGAAGTGGTGATGATTGTACAACATTGTGAATGTAATTAGTGCTTTAAAATGGTTAAAATGGCAAATTTTAGGTTTTATATATATATATTTCTATAAGAGTAACATAGTAAAATTATTTTATAGCCTTGAGCTAGGCAAAGAATTCTCAAATATAACACAAAATCACTAATAAGTAAAGTTTAAAATTGCTAAATTTTACTTCATTAAAATTAAAAGTATGTGTTTAGAAAAAAAACACTTTTTAGAAAGTAAAAAAGTAAATCACATATTAGGAGAAGGTAACTGTAACATATATATCCAACAAGGGACTCACATCCAGGATATTTAAAGAATATCTTTAAATCAGATAGAGACTGACAACCCAGTTTAAAAATTGAACAAATAAACAAACAGCCCCATTAAAAAGTGGGCAAAATACACAAATAGACACTTCTCAAAAAATGATATACGGGCAGCCAACAGACACATGAAAAAGTGCTCAGCCTCACTCATCATCAGAGAAATTCAAATCAAAACCACATTGAGATACCACCTAACCCCAGTAAGAATGATCATCATTAATAAAACAATCAACAACGAATGCTGGTGAGGATGAGGAAGAAAATGAATACTTCTACACTGCTAATGGGGATGCAAACTAGTGCATCCTCTTTGGAAGACAGTGTGGCGATTTCTGAAAGAACTAGAAACTGACCTTCCATATGATCCAGCAATTCCCTTATTGAGAATATACCCGGAGGAACTCAAGTCATTCTACCATAAAGATACCTGCACATACATGTTTGTTGCAGCTCTATTCACAATAGCAAAAATATGGAACCAACCATGCTGCCCATCGAAGCTAGACTAGATTAAAAAAATAAAAAAGTGGTACATATACACAATGGAATATTATGCAGCCATAAAGAAGGACAAACATGAATTTCACAGCAATTTGGATGGATTTAGAGTCTATCATACTCAGTGATCTATCATGGAAGCAAAGAACAGAGTACCATATGTTCTCACTCATAAGCAAACCTTGTACAATTATCATGATACTATAAGAAAGGATTGGCAGTAGTGGGAAACATCCAGAAGAGAGGGAGTGGGATTGGCAGTTGAGGGAAACTGCCAGAGAAGGGAAGGGCACACCTCATCAACAAGGGTACCTGCATAATGAACATTTGTATTACCTAACCCTGAATGGTACCCCATATCTTTAAAATAAAGAAAAAAGGGCAACTCCCTCAGGTCCCCTCCCACTGTGGGAGCTTTTCTGTACTTTTAATAAATCCTGCAAAAATAAAGAAAAAAATAAGTGTAATCTTTAATGAGTTAGAGATCAAGCTTTAACCGTGCACTAGTAATCAGAAGAGAACCCACTGTTCACAAAGACATCCCTTTTAAAGCATCTCTCCAGGTATTTATTCGGTAAAGTACAAAACTAGGCTGCTGACTGTGCAATCTTGATTTTGTCCTGGTTTTACAGTGTCTTCTTTACCCTGACAAGTGCTTTCATTTTGTCCCTCAAATATACTTCTTCCCAATCAAAAAAAAAAAAAAAAAATAGCAAATAATATAAACAAGCTCTTCACAAAAGGATATATCCAAATGGTCAGCAAACATCTGAAAAAATTCAGAACATTATTTATTAATTACCAAAGAAATGCAAATGGAAGCCACAATGAGATATTGCCAAACACACTCCAGAAAATAAACTAATAATTTCAAGTGTTGGTGAGGACGTTCAACATAATAATTCTCATATATTGCTAGTGGGGATATAAACTGAAAATAAATTAAACGAATTTCTTTTCTTTGACAACTATTAGGCATCCTTTACTGAAGCAGCATTTAGTTGCTTTATTTCACAATTAAAAAAAAAATTGACAACTAAGACAATCTTAAGCAACATTTACTGAAACAACATTTAGTTGTTTTACCAAACAACTACTAGGCAACATTTGATGAAGCTGAACAGTTGCATCGTTTATGATTCACTAATTTCACTCCTAAAACACAGATTCAACAGAAATGCCTATATTTATTCACCAAATGACATGTTATAGAAGCCTTATTTATGGCAGTCAAAAGCTTGCTTTCAGTTTCTCCATTAAAACAGATTGGATGCATAAATAGACTGCATGGGTAAAATCTTACAATGGAGTTCTAAACAGCAATGGAAATTTAACGACTGCTATAGCAAAAACATGGAACCAACCATGCTGCCCATCCAAGCTGAACTGGATTTTTTAAAATGTGGTACATATACAAAATGGAATATTACACAGCCAGAAAGAAGGATAAACATATAGACTTTGCAAGAACTTGGATGGACTTAGCGTCTATCATACTCAGTGATCTATCACAGAAACAAAGAACAGAGTACCACCACCGGTTCTCACTCATAAGCAGACCCCGAACATCTACCATAATATTATAAGAAAGGGACTGGCAGTAGTGGGGAGGGGAGACACAACATCAATAAGCATACCTGATTTCAAACCAGGGAAGGTGGGGACCAAAGGGAGGCCTAGATTTTACCTGTATGATGATCACTTGTATACCTAATCCTGAATTGTACCCCACATGTTTAAAAGAAAAAGGAAAAAAGAAGAATGAATGACTGTCAATCAACATGGAAGAATTAACATGGAAGAATCTCACAGGCAAATATTAAGCAAAAGAAGTTAAACTCAAAAAAGTATACACTGTGTGGCTCCATTTATACATAGTTTTCAACAGCCAAGAATGAATCTATTCTGAAGGAAGTCAGAATAGCAGCTTCTTTTGGAGGAAGTAATGCTTGTGAGAAGGTATGAAGGAGCATTTCAAGTGTGGCTAATGTTCAATATCTTTACTTAGATGGAGTATGCATGGTGTGTTTACTCTGTAATAATTCATCATGGTTTATATATTGTTCCCTGTGATGTTAAAAGGGTTGCCAAAAAAACAGCAGTTGGAAGACAAGAGGGGTCATCCAGAAATTTCCAGGCGTGTGTAGTATAAAAAGCAGTCCAGGTGAGAGTGAAGCTGAGCAGAACCTGCACGCAAAGTCAAAAAGCAAGACCGGATTCCTCTCTTATCAAATTTGCCGGGAGGAATCAAATGCTTGGTCTTGCTGAAGTGGAGCAGCTGCTAGCTACTCCGAGTATCAGAGACGCAGACATTTCAAAGAGCTAACTTGGTCCACATGGAATACTTTATCTCATTTGCCTCCTCCCATCGTATTGAACTGACTCCAGTTCCTTCCTGATATCACAAAAGAATGAAATGTGCATGCACAGAATTGACCCTCCCAAAAAAGCGTCTCTGAAGATGACCAGGGAAAGTTATTATTAAGCAGTTTTTCAGAAGGTAAGCGTGCAACACTGAAACTCCAGCACACCAATACCCTACTTCTTAGAACTCTCAACCCCTGCAACAGCGCCATTAACTAGCACAGTTGAGTGTGTGCCACAGGCCAGGCAGTGCTCTGCACCCTTCAGTGTATTAATTTGCTTAATCTTCACAACAAGCCTGTGAAGAATATTTTACCACCACCATCTTGATTTACAGCTAGGGACATTGAAGTCCAGAATCTAGGAACCTTGACAAGTTCCCACTACTAGCTGAGAGGGGAGGGGGGATTTGGTCTACACCAAGGGTCCTCAAACTACGGCCTGCGGGCCACATGCAGTCCGCTGAGGACATTTATCCAGCCCGCCAGGTGTTTTTGCCGCCTTAGCTTGTTACAACTAGCAGTGACAAATATGGAACCGGACACTGACCATCTCATTAGCCAACAGCAGACCCATAGTTCCCACTGAAATACTGGTAAGTTTGTTGATTTAACTTTATTTGTTCTTCATTTTAAATATTGTATTTGTTCCCGTTTTGTTTTTTCACTTCAAAATAAGATATGTGCAGTGTGCATAGGAATTTGTTCATAGTTTTTTTTTTAAACTATAGTTCACCCCTCCAACAGTCTGAGGGACAGTGAACTGGCCCTTGTTTTAAAAGTTTGAAGACCACTGGTCTATGCCCTCCATCCTACATTATACCACCTCCTGAAAACACAAGTTCAGTGCATCGCCACATATTACCAAGGGCAGCCTCTGCAAGACTGGGTTCAATTCTAGAGAAACGCAAGGGGGAACCACAAAGATCCAGAATTTATTTATTAAAAATTGTGTATTTATTCTTACATGTTTAAACTTCAGTCCCCTTCAAAGTACTCTCCCATTGATGTAATACAACTATAGAGACACTTTTTTCAGTACTCAAAGCAGTTTTTGAACTCATCAATTTTGATGCCTTTCAGTGTTTCCACCATTTTTTTGTTTCACCTCTTCCACATCAGCAAAATGTTTCCTTTTGAGAACTTTTTATCTGGGGAAATTAAAAAAAAAAAAGTCACTCAAGGTGAGATCAGGTGAATAGGGAGTATGAGGCACGGGGCCATGCCATTTTTGGTCAAAAACTGCTGAATACTCAGCGTGGTATAGGCAGGTGCACTCATAAACTAGGCAAACATTGAAAGAATCTCAAAAAAAAAAAAAAAATCCCCGAAGCATCTCACAACAACACTAGCTGGTACACTAACGCTGATGGGTTCCTAGAACATTTACCTAACAGGGGAAACCTGTGCTACAAGGATCCTGCCCTCCAGAAAAATAATTCTGGTTTTTTTGGGGGGTGGGGTCCTCTCTCATATACTTAGGAAATTCAAATCCAATGCACGTAACCCATGCACAACATAGAAGGTAAAATGTACATTCCGGAGGAAAATGTGGTTGTTCTGTTTGACTCCACCCCAGAGACATCACATTGCTCATAACAAGACCAACATAAAAATTTTTATGGAAATGACCACAAGCAAAACATTTCATCAGCTATGAATGATGTTCTTTTCTAAAGGTTCACATATGCTTGGGAAAGTTTGATTTACTCCCAGCCTCAAGTCCTGCTCCTTGTTCTATAAAACCAAATGACCGCCCAGTCCCAGCAAAAGTTTTTCCCTTTAGCGACAACTTTTCAAGGGCACAATTCTCATAAGCAAAACCTTGTTGTTGGGTTTCTAATCACTACTCCAGGCAGCGACCATGGGATGGTGGCTCCCCTGCCAATGACACTACAACCACTGGAAGCCACTTGGCACCTACCTTCAGAAGCAGCTCATCCGGGTTGCAGGAGAACTGCCCCTTGAGCTGGCACGGTTAAGTTCCTTCCTTCTGCCCTCCTCCTCAATGTCTGGAGCATTCCAGAAGCAGGTGACAGACCCCCATCATATGAGTGTTCCTTGCTGCCTCTAAGGCCTGAAATGTGGGAGAGAAGATATAAACTGGCCCGGGGATTCCAGTCTAAATCACTGGACCCTGACCTGGTTCACACTAGGAAGGCCTGCATTGAGGTACAGTACAGCTACTTCTTTTCCATAAGGGGCCACATTGTTGTCATTTATGGGGATTTGTAAATATCAGTTTCCCATAGTGGTAAAGAAGCACAATTTGTTTTTGAGGGGGAGAGGCAGTTGGGGGGTTTTTTGAGTCAGGTCTCACTCTGTTGCCCAGGCTGGAGTACAGTGGTATGATCAGGGCTCACCACAGACTCAACCTCCTGCGCTCAAGTGATCCTCCCTCCTCAGCCTCTCAAGTAGCTGGGACTATGGGTGTGTGCCACCACACCCAGCTAATTCGAATGCACAATTTATTTTTGGTGGGGAGAGGGAATTGGGGGATATTTGAGTCAGGTTCTCACTCTGTTGTCCAGGCTGGAATACAGTGGTACAATCACAGCTCACCACAGACTCAACTTCATGGGCTCAAGTGATCCTCCCTCCTCAGCCTTTCAGGTGGCTGGGACTACAGGTGTGTGCCACCACACCCAGCTAATTTGAATGTACAATTTGGAACGTGTTCTAAATTGTGACCTTAGTAAGCCCATTATTTTCTAGTGCACAATCTATTCACGCCACTTCGAAGTCGTTCACAGCTGCTTCTCTGTTTACAACCCATGGAGCCAGCTCCAAAGGGATGATGTGTTTGCTAAATGTGTGGGTCTGTTGATACTGCACCCAAGTGGAAGAACACTGTTGCCCAAGGATCACCTTCCAGGGGAAGGAAATGTGCATTGTGGGTGCATGCCTTGTTTCCCTTCCAATAGTTTCTACAAAATTTCTTATCTCAGTCAAGGCAGTACAGAGTTTTGCACAAATGGAAAATGTCCCAAAACACAAGACATAAAGCAAAGCAACGATTCCAATTTCTAATGATGATATTCTGATGCACACGCTCCTACAGAGTTTCCATGCTCTCAATCTAGCTTAGGGTTCGACACCTGCCTCCCACACTGGAAAAACACTACTCCCCCTGAATCCTGAAGCAAAAAAAAAGAGGGTGAGTCACATTCTCACCTTTGGGCCTTCTACCCTTATCTCCTGCTCTGGTGTTGGTGACTCAAGCATGTATCAAGTTCTGGGGACAACAAACATGGCCTCAAGAGCTGAACATCTGCTCAGCTGCCTGCCCTCAGGCAGCTTAGTTCCTAAGACACTGGCTGCCTTAAAACCAGGGAGGTTGTGGGTGGGGGAGCTCTGTGCAGGCTGACCCCAGCAGGGCAGTAGAGAGCCCATCTGAGCCTCATTCCGACTTAGCTGGTACTGAAGGGGGAATCACAAAGAGGCTGCTCAGTCTTCCTAAACCCCACTTTCCTTACCCCACTTTCCTTACCCCAGGTTACAGCTCTATTTACTGGGCTGTTGTGAGATTTAAATATATTACACAGTGAGTCTAGCTCAGAGACTAGCAAAGGGCACCCGTTATGCATTTTAATAGGACACAGCCAGGAAACCGCATCAGGTGGCTGGGTCATGGGAAGAAGGCACATGCCAGGGGACACTTCTCCTGTGAACAATCCTGCACCAACTCACCCTCAGCCCCCTCCCACCCGCCACTCCCACTTCCTCCAGAAAGAGAAACCAGAGTTCTGGTTATCTGTTTCCGTTCAACAATAATGTGTCAGTGATTCTTTGGCAATAAAGACACAGCTAACTCTTCAGCTTAATGGAAAGAAAGCAATGCCCAGAACACACAAATGTGCTCTCTGTTAATTACATGGCAGCACCCTGAGTGACTAGCCTCGGACCAGTCTGCTGGATATCTAGAACAGCCCACTGGCCACAGACGTCACTTCGTGCCCTGTCCCTGTCCCATTTCCTCCTATATGGACGTTGGAAGTCAACCTTGGGCCTCTCATTCGTCACTGGGTTTTCCTCTGAAATATCATCACCTTTCTTTCATTTATTTCACTCCAACTTGTGGTATGCACACGTTTCATTTCTCAAGAAAGAAGCAATAAGAAAGGCAGTCAATCTGGGGGAATGGTTTTGAGCTTTTCTCACCCAACTATGATCAATATATGTTATAAAGCATGAAGACCATTAAGACTTAGTACCATAAGAAAAAAAGAAAAATCCAAGAATGGGACTGGATTTCAAGAGCCTCACTCCCAGAGGGCTTCAGATGATGAAGAGGTTTACAAATTTTATTAAAGATCAGATTTCTACCAAAAAAAAACCCCTTTATCTGAGCATTTCCCTTCCTTTTATTGATGCTTATTGATAATGCTATAGATAAATCACTCTCCCAAGAGTCTTGCTTTTGGAACTTATTTTTATTTTTTGTTTTTTAAGCCACTACCAATGGCGGGTCTCCAGTGCCCCGGCAACGGGCTCAATGTTCACCGCCCCTCCATGGCAAGGAGACCCACAGGACTCCCACCTCCATGAAGGCACCCGGATTTCTACATGGTATGGCCAGTTCTGACTCAAACTTTCCTACAGAGCTTGAAAATATAACCTTCTCCAGCTGGGTTTGTGTTTACTATTGCTGAGGAGTTGGAGTTATGGTGGGAGAACAGAAGAGAGGGTCTGTCTTGGGGGAAACACAAAGTAGGGAAGAAAGCCACTCAGAGAGGCAAATGAAAAAGAGTAACTTCTTACTTCTGCACCTGTCCATGTACTGAGTCCACCTTGCAGGTGCAGTGACACCGTATTGTCACCTGTTTAAAAAGGAAGAAAGTATCCGGATATCCTTGGCAAGGGAGCTCTGTGAGGCTTCCAGGCGCGGTGTGAGGTGGTGAGTGTTCCTGCTCCTTGCTTGCTTCCTCTTTCTACAGCAAAGAACAACTTACATGAGTTTGCCCTTTGCCTTCCCAGCAAGGGTTAATCAGAGTCCTGACTGAAAATGTCTTTGCCAAATCGACAAAGCTCAGCGTCAGCCCCAGGACCAAATGTTCCAATTCCCTGCTCACAATCCTCCCTCCTGTCTTCAAGATAACTCCAGTGGATGAGTCCATGCAGGTTAGCAATCCCCAGTACTCCAGCCTCCCACAGGCAGGCATGTGCTGTTTGTTCTTAGGATAAACTTGCTAGGATTCTCACTTCTGTTCTGTGTCACTTTGTTGGAAGGTTTCTTTATTTTATTACCAGCCACGAGGCAA
>NW_007233359.1:187013-231501 GCF_000164805.1 Carlito syrichta | reverse complement strand
GTTTATTTAGGGTCTCAATTTCTTCTTGTTCCAACCTAGGTAGGTTGTGTGATGTCAGAAAGTCTTCCATTTCCTCTGGTTTGCAAGTTTGTTTCCATACAAGTGTACGTAGTAGTCTCTAATGATCTTTTTGTATTTCTTCAGGGTCAGATGTGACTTCATCTTTTGTGTTTCTGATTATGATTATTTGGTTTTTTTCTCGTTTTTTCTTGGTCAGTCTAGCTAGGGGACCATCAATCTTGTTTACCCTTTCGAAGAACCAGATTTTTGTTTCATTGATTTTTTGTATTATCTTTTTGTCTTCTATGTCCTGGATTTGGGCTTTTATTTTGGTGATCTGGATTCTTCTGCTGAAATTAGGGTTTTTGTGGTCTTGCTTTTCCAGCTTCTTTAGGTGGCTTGTTAGGTTGTCAATTTCTGTTCCTTCCATTTTCCTCATGTGTGTTTGTAGGGATATAAATTCCCCTCTTATTACAGCTTTTAAGGCATCCCAGAGATTTTGGTAAGATGTTTCTTTATTTTCATTTGTTTCCAGGTATCTTTTGATCTCTATTTTGATGTCATCATTGACCCAGGAGTTATTTAGCATCATGCTGTTTAGTGTCCATGTCTTTGTGGGTTTTGGGGGGACTTTGTTGGTGTCAATGTTTATTTTTATTCCACTGTGGTCCGAGAAGGTGCATGGTAGAATTTCAGTCCTTTTAAATTTGCTTATACTTGATTTGTGTCCAATTATGTGGTCGATCTTAGAATATGTTCCATGTGGTGATGAGTAGAATGTGTATTCTGTGGTCTTTGGATGTAGTGTTCTATAGGTATCAATTAAGTCCATTTGGTCCAGAGTCTCATTGAGGTTCCGGATCTCCTTGCTGATTTTTTGTCCTGATGATCTGTCTAAAGTTGTGAGTGGTGTATTAAAGTCCCCAGTTATTATGGTGTTAGAGTCAATGTCTTTCTTTAGTTTTCCTAGAAGTTGCTTTATGAATGTTGGTGCGCCTATGTTGGGTGCATATATGTTTAGGATAGATATTTCTTGTTGATGTAGTGAACCTTTTATCATTATGTAGTGGCCTTCTGTATCTTTTTTAATTTTTGATAGCTTAAATGGTATTTTGTCTGAAATTAGGATCGCGACTCCTCCTTTCTTTTGTGTTCCATTCGCCTGAAAATTTGTTTCCCATCCTCTTACTTTGAGTCTGTGTATGTCCTTTCTAGTGAGATGGGTCTCTTGAAGGCAGTATATTGTTGCCTGGTGATACTTTATCCATTTTGTCATTCTATGTCTTTTCAGTGGTGCATTTAGTCCATTCACATTCAGACTAATTATTGAAATGTGAGAGTTCATCCCTATCATGGAGTTCTTATTGAGTTGTTGTTCTTCCACTTGGTATTTTCTTTTTTCTTTTTCTTTCTTTTTTGTCTTTCTTTTGGTTTTGGGGTTGGTTCATGTATATTTTATTCTTTTCCCTGTACTCTTGTGAAGAACGTTGTTCTTTTTTTCTTTTCTTCTGTGTTTAGTACTTTCTTAAGTGTTTCATGTAGAGATGGTTTGGTGGCAGCATAAGTTCTTAGGGATTGGATATCTGGTAAAGATTTTAATTCTCCCTCATTGATGAAGCTTAGCTTGTCCGGGTAGGTTATTCTTGGTTGAAATTGTTTATCTTTTAGGACTTTGAAGATAGGGCTCCAAGCTCTCCTAGCCTGCAGGGTTTCTGCAGATAAATCTGCTGCTATTCTGATTGGTCTTCCATGGTAGGTGATCTGGCCTTTTTCTCTTGCTGCATTTAGGATTTTTTCTTTTGTGCCTACTTTATTTAGGCGAATTATTATGTGTCTAGGAGTTGATCTTCTCATTTGTTGTCATGCGGGGGTTCTCTGAATCTCTTGTGTTTGAATTTTTGTATCACTGATTAGATAAGGGAAGTTTTCTTGAATGATCTCATGGAAAGTTTGTTCCAATGTGGTCTCTGTTTCTCTTTCTGCCTCAGGGAGTTCGATTATTCTTAGGTTAGGCCTCTTGAGGTAGTCACTCATCTCTTGAAGGTTTTGTTCTGTCTTTTTGAGCTTATTTTCTGTGTTTTTAAGTGTTTGAGTTATTTCTATATTTTGGTCCTCAAGCTCTGAGATTCTTTCTTCTGCTTGGGTAATTCTGCTTTCCATGTTTATCAATTTGTTATTTATTTCATTCACAGTATTCTTTATTACTGTTATCTCAGATATCAGCTCCTTCCTAGTTTCTTCTTGTGTCTCCTCAATTCTTTTTAATCTCTCCATTATTGTTTTAATATCTACATTTGCAGTTTGAGACCCTTCATTCTGGAGACTTTTCATTGTTTGCATTCCAAAGTCAGTTTTCTCAGTGTCTGCTCTCCCAGGCATCTGGGAGAGACCCATACTCTTCTTTTGGTTTTTCTTCATTTCTGTAGATTTTTCTCCCTCTCCCCCTTTCCCTCCCCCTCTTCAATTCTGTTTTTGAGGGAAGGTGGGGTTGCTTTTATTTCTCTTCTGCAGTGACCTGTTCTTCCTTATGAGGGTCTTCTGGCTTTGTTCACTTTTCCCTCTGCTTTACAGTCTGTCTATTCAGCAGTATGCAGTCTTGGTCCCTAGATTTTAAAAGGGGGCATATAAAAGAGGAAAATAATGGAGGAAGGAGGGGTCAATAGGGAGTTAGAAAGAGAGAAGTGCAAGAGGGAAAACAGATATACATACCAACTATCAGGTGAGAATTAGACACAGGGCCAGGAAGAGGTGAAGAAAGACATGTAAGAAAGATTCCCTAAAGAGCACTGATAGCTACACAGAGACAGGGCAATAAAATCGAGAAACAGTGTAAGTCAGAAGGTAAACAACAAACGTGATCTAAACCAACAGTTACAATGATGAGTTATTTTATTTTTCAAAGCAACTACAATAAACATAGGGAAAGCTGGAACACATCTCTAGATCTCTGTTTGAAGATATTGGAGCCGGGCATGGTGGCTCACAACTGTAATTCCTTGACTTTGGTCGAGGTGGAAAGACCACTTGAAGCCAGGAGTTCAAGACCAAACTCAGAAACATAGCAAAACCCAATCTCTACAGAAAATTTAAAAATTAGTCTGACATGGTACTGTTTTCCTGTACTCCCAGCTATTCAAGAACTTAGGTGGGAAGACTGCACGAACCCAGAAGGTGGAGGTGCAGCAAGACATGATCACAGCACTGCACTCCAGCCTGGGCAACAGAAGGAGACCCTGTCTCTAACACTCTAACATGTGTGGGTGTGGGTGTGTGGGTGTGTGTGTGTGTGTGTGTGTGTGTGTGTGTGTGTGTTATATGAAATACTGAGACAATGAAGACACAGGTGTCAAAATACCAGAGAGAAAGAAACTTAGAGCAGTGAGCCTCAAATACCATGGTGTTTACTTTTGGGGGACATTTGTAAATTGACAATTAGTAAAAACTCAAGCAGAAAACATTGACTACGAAGATGTGAAGATGAGCAGAGCTTCTTCTAGTAGTCTTACATATATCAACTGACAAAAACTGAGGTTATGACCCACCAAAAATGAAAGACCATGGTAGTCACTATAAATATTTAGTTGTGATGGCCAAAGGACTAAGAGTGAAATAGAGATAAATTAGCATATACAAATGTTAAAGCCCAGTTTCAAAACAGTTCAATCCCAGATTGTGTTAAGTTTGCTTGCCCTGAATATCACTATCTGCCATAATCAAAGTAAATTCCTCCAGAAGGAAATCATCCAGTGATTCAAAATATTTCTACAATGTTTTCTGTATAATATCTAGCAAGCATAAAAATAAGAAAGCATATGAATATAAGACCAAAAAGCAAAAGAACAAATAAACACAAATAGAATCCAAATATTGAGATTGTCAGAGGTGAACTTTAAAATGATTGTGATGAATATGTTCAAGAAGCATCCAGAGAGGCACGAATGCAACAGCATGTCCCATGTTTTTACAAAGGAATTATAATAAGCACTTAGAAAAAAGAAGGAAAAAAAAAACCCACTGACCTGGGCTGGAACTGGCCATACTCTTGCCTGCACCACTATAGTCCAACACAGCCTTTGGATGCAGTGGAGAAAGTGAGGATAATTCAGGAGTTCTGTGTTCCTGCTGCAATCTTGCAGGGGCCCCTGAGCCTTGAGGGACCCCAGTTCCTTACAGGAAACTGCCTTCCCCACAGCTGTGCTCTGCCGTGGTCTGGTGCCGGAAAGAAAACCTTGAGCACCACCATCCATCATTTCCCAAGAAGTCAATCCTTGTAAGGTGGAGTGGCTGCTTTTCAGCCTGCTGGGGAGGGAATGGGCCTCAAAGACAAACTCTGGAGCTGCAGACAGTTCCTGGTTAGGCAGGTTGCCTGTGAACACCTGAGGCCTTGAGGTCAGTTGCACCTTGACATTCATATCACAGATTGCATGAGGCCAAGGCAGGAGCCAGGTGGGACATGTTGCTATTGCAAACTTTCACTGCCTTTGTGAATTCTTCCATACCTGCTTTGCACAACAGTGTTACCCCAGTGACCTGAGACTTCCTCATAATCCATACTGGGATAGCTAAAAGTATATACTTGTGAGGTGCTTAAGCTCCTTTCCTCTGCACTCCTCCTAAGGCTCAAAACAGACAGAGAACTTGGGAAATATCCAGAGCCTCCATCCTCAGCCTAGACTGACTGGTCATTTCCTTGGAGCAGCACTCACCAAGAAGAAACCCTATAGCCACTATTGCTGCTGGCTTTCTTCCACAACTGCCACCTCTTGGTTGGAGGTCAACAGTATAGTTCATCACATCAGATGCAATACCTCAGCTTTGGAAAAGGCCTGATCCTAAATGTCAGCTAACAACACTTTTCAAGACACTCCAGCCACTAAGGACACTGTGAACCAGTGCAGGTACACAGTACAGAGCTGCCACAGCTAGCAATTGAGAAACTCACCACACCAAGGCTACATATAACCAAGGGAAACTCACAGCATCTATGTCAGCCCCCTACCAATCTCAGATAAGAAGAAATTATCTTCCCAAATGAGAAGGAACCAGAAAAATAATTCTGATAATATGAAAAAACAGAGTTCTCCAACACTCCCAAAAGACCACACCAACTCTTCAACAATAAACCCTAATCCAAAAGAAATTGTTGAAATTCCAGACAGAATTCAAAAGGTTGATTATAAAATTGATTAATGAACTTCAGGACAAAATTGAAAATCAACATAAAGAAAGTATAAAACTATCCAGAACAAGGATGAAAAATTCTCCATAGAGACAAACATGTAATTGAAAAGCCAAAATTTCTGGAAATGAAAGAGAAACATTACATTTAGAGAAGTACAAAATGCAGTGGAAAGTTTTAACAGTAGACTAGGATAAGCAGAAAAAAGGATCTCAGAACTCGAAGGCAAAGCTTTTGAACTAATCCAATCAGACAACAACAAAGAAAAGATTATCGAGAGAATGGAACAAAAGTCTCCAAGAAATGTGAGATTATGTAAAATACCCAAACCTAAGAATCACAGGTGTTCCTGAAGAAGAAGAGAGAACAACAGGTTTGGAAAACCTGTTTAAGGCAATAATGGAGGAAAACTTCCCTGGCCTTGCTGGAGATCTAAACATTCAGATATAAGAAGACCAATGAACCCTCATAACATTCATTGCAAAAAGGTCATCCTCAAGGCATATAATCATCTGGTTATGCAAAGCTAATGTGAAGGAAAGAATTTTAAAATCAATGAAACAAAATCATCAAATAACTTACAAAGGTAAACCTATCAGACTAACAATAGACTTCTCAGAAGAAACCCTACAAGCGAGAAAGGAATGGGGCTCCATCTTCAATCTCCTCAAACAAAATAACTGTTAGCCAAGGATTCTGTATCATGCTAAACTAAGTTCATAAATGGAGAAATTAATTCACAGACAGGCAAACGTTGAGGGAATTTGTCATCACTAGACCAGCTCTACAAGAAATACTCAAAGGAGTTCTAAATACTGAAACAAAAGTTTAAAATATACCAGTAGAAAAATGCTGGACATCATGAAGTTCACAGGTCTTACGGAACACCAAAACAACAGAGAAAATAAATAAATAAATAAATCAACTAGATAACAAGTAGTATGAAGAATAGAATAGTACCTCACATATCATAATTACCTCTGAGCAAAAATGGTCTCAATGCCCCAGTAAAATGATATAGACTGGCAGAATGGATTAAAAAAAAACACAACCCAAATATCTTCTGCCTTCAAGAGACCCACTTAACTCACAAAGACACCTATAGACTCAAAATAAAGAGATGGGGAAAAATATACCATGCAAATGGAAACAAAAAATGAGCAGGAGTAGCCATTCTCATATCAGATAAAAACAAACTTTAAATTAACAACAATAAAGAAAAAGATAGCAATGGCTATCATATGATAAAAGGATCAATCCAATGAGAAGATATAACAATTTTAAATATATATGCATATAACACCACAGCCTCCAACTTTATAAAACAAATTCTACTAGACCTAAAAATGAGACAGGTAGCTATAAAATAATAGTGGAAGACATCAACACTCCACTGACAGCAATAGAAAGACCATCAATGCAAAAGTCAACAAAGAAACATTGGAGTTAAACAGGACTCTAGAGGAAATGGAACAAACAGACATCTACAGAACATTTCATTCCCAAACTACAGCATATACATTTTTCTCATCAGCACATGGAACATTCTCCAAGATAGACCATGTGATAGGCCACAAAACAAGCCTCAATAACTTTTTAAAAATTGAAATCATATCAAGCACCTTCTCAGACCACAGTGGAATAAAAGTAGAAATTAACTCCAAGAAAAACTCGCAAAACCAACCAAAAACATGGAAGTTAAACAATCTGTTCCTGAATGATCTTTGAATCAACAATGAAATTAAAATGAAAATTTAAAAATTCTTAAAAAAATGACAACAATGAAACAAGTAATCAAAACCTATGGGACACAGCCAAAGCTGTGGTCACAGGAAAATTTATAGTGTTTAATGCCTACATTAATAAGATCAAAAGATCACATATTGACAACCTAACATCACACCTCAAGGAACTAGAAAAAAGAACAAATCTAACCCAAGTCTAGCAGAAGAAAAGAAACAACAAAAATCAGAGCAGAACTAAATGAAAGCTAAATTTAAAAAAAATACAAAGGATCAATGAAACAAAAAGTTGGTTATTTGAAAAGACAAACAAAATTGAGAGACCACTAGCTAGAATGATTAAAAAACAAAGAGAGAAGACTCAAATTAGCTCAATCCAAAATGAAAAAGAAACATTACAACTGATACGATAGAAATTCAAAAGATCATCCAAGATTATTTTGAGCACCTCTATGCAAACAAGCTACACAATCTCAAGGAAATGGATAAATCCTTGGTAACATACTACTCTCCAACCTTCAATCAGGAAGAAATAGAAACCCTGAACAGACCAATAATGAGTCATGAGGCCGGGCTTGGTGGCTCAACCCGTAATCCCGCGCTTTGGGAGGCCGAGGTGAGTGGATTGCCTGAGCCTGCAGGTTCGAGACCCACCTGGGCAACTTGGCGAAACCTCATCTCTACGGCTACTCAGAAGGCTGAGGCAGAAGGATCGCCGGAGCCCAGCAGGTCGAGGCTGCAGTGGCAGGGAGTGACCACTGCACTCCCATCTGGGCAACAGAGTGAGACTCCGACTCAAAAAAAAAAAAAAAGAGTCATGAGTTTGAAACAGTAATTAGAAATCTCCTAACAAAAAAAGTCCAGGACCTGATAAACTCACAGCTGAATTCTACCAGACCTTCAAAGAGGAGCTGGTACCAATTTTACTGAAGCTATTCCACAAGATTGAAGAGGAAGGAATCCTCCCTAACTCATTTTACCAGGCCAGTATCCCTCTGATACCAAATCCAGGAAAACACAACAACAAAAACACAGACCAATATTACCTATGAACAAATTATACACACACACACACACACACACTCACTCATACTGGGAAAATTTGTACACATCAATTAACCTAACATGTACATGTTTGGAATGTGGAAGGAAAGCTCTCTGAAAGCTCTGTCTGTACCCAGTGATAACAAACCCATGCAGACATGGATAGATTGTGTAATCTCCATTAGACAGTGACCCCAACTACAAACTATTTTTTTCCTTCATCAACATTATAACAAAATGACATTGAATGAAATGATGTTATTCTAAGACCTGCTGTAATTTAAATTATAAATGAAAAAGAAGATATTATAACTGATACTATACAGAATCTCATCATAGAGTAGTATAAACAATTATATGACAACAAATTAGATAATTTAGAAGAAACAGATAAATTTCTAGAAACATACAACTTATCAAGACTGAATCAAGTAGAAATAGAACATCTGAACATATCAAAAAAGAGTAAGAAGATTTAATCAAAAAAACCCTCAACAAAGAAAAACCTGGGAACTGATGGCTTCATGGGTAAATTTCACCAAACATTTAAGAAGATTAATGCTAATCTTTTAAAAACTTTTTTTAAAAATTCAAGATGGAGGAATACTTTAAAAATCATTTTATGATCTAGCATTAGGGCACTACAAGAAAAGAAAATTATAGGTCGATATTCCTCATGAACATAGATGTAAAAATCATCACCCAAATACTAGAAAATCTAACTAAACAATAAATTAAAAGGATCCTATGCCATGATCAAGAGGGATTTATTCCTGGGATACAAGTGTAATTCGACATACTCAAATCAATAAATATGGTACACCACATTAACAAAATACAGAATAAAATCATATGATAAATACAGAAAAATCTTTGAGAAAATTTAACATCCTCCTGATTTAAAAAAATCTCAAAAAATTAAGTACCGAAAAAATGTACCTCCACATAATAAAGCCCACAGCTAACACCATGCTCAATGGTGAAAAGCTAAAGGTTTTTACTCTATTCTGCATAGTACTGGGAATACAAAATAGAGCAATTATTCAAAAAAAAGAAATAAAAAGCATACAAATCAGAAAAAAGACAGAAAATTGTCTGTGTTTGCAGATGACATGAACTTATACAGAAACGTTGTAAAGACACCATATAAAAACTCTTAGGACTAATAAATGAATTCAATAAATTTTCAGGATACAAAATCAACATACAATAGAGTTTTTATACACTAACAATGAAAAACTCTGCAAAGGTAATTAAGAAAACAGTTCCTGGTCGGGCTCGGTGGCTCAGCCTGTAATCCCGTGCCTTTGGGAGGCTGAGGTGAGTGGATTGCCTGAGTCTGCGGGTTCGAGACCCGCCTGGGCAGCGAGACCTCATCTCTACAATAAATCAAAAAATCAGTCGGGCATGGTAGTGCATGCCTGTAGTTCCAGCTACTTGGAAGGCTGAGGCGGAAGGATTGCCGGAGCCCAGCAGGTCGAGGCTGCGGTGGTCAGGAGCGGCCACTGCACTCCAGTCTGGGTGACAGAGTGAGACTCCAACTCAAAAAAACCAAAAAAACAAAAAAACAAAAACAACAACAACAACAAAAAGAAAACTATTCCATATAAAATGACATCAAAAAGAACAAAATACTTAAGAATAAATTTAACAAACACGGTGAAAGCTGTACACTGAAAACTATATAGCATCAATGAAAAAAATTGAAGAAAACATAAACAAATACATTTAAAGATATCCCTTGTTCATAGAATTGGAAGAATTAATATTATTAAGATGTCTATTATTCCCAAAGTGATTCAAAGCAATGCCTATAAAAATTCCAGTGGCATTTTTCACAGAAATTGAAAACCTAATCCTAAAATATGTATGGAAGCAAAAAAGACCTTGACTAGCCAAAGCAATCTTGAGCAAAATGAACAAAGCTGAAGGTATCACGGTACCTGATTTCAAAACATACTGAAAAGCTATAGTAATTAAAACATGTGGTACTGTCATAAAAATAGATGTAAAGACCAATGATACAGAATAAAGAGCTCAGAAACAAATCCCCACATTTACCATTAATTAATCATCAACAAAGATGCCAAAATATACAACGGGAAAAAATTATCTTTTCAATATATGGTATTGGGGAAACTGATAATCCACGTTTGGAAAAATGATACTAGACCCTTATCTCACACCATATACTAACATTGACTCAAAATAATTAAATACTTTAATATAAGACTCAAAAATACAAACCTACTAGAAGAAAATATAGGAAATAAGCTTCTTGATATTGGTCTGGGCAATACATTTTTGAATAGTGTTCACAAAAGACAAGCAACAAAAGCAAAAATAGCCAAATGCAATTACATCAAACTAAAAACCTTCTGCACAGCAAAGTAAGCAATCAGCAGAGTGAGGAGATAACCTATAGAATTATAGAAAATATTTGCAAACCAGACATATAATAGGGGGTTAATGTCTAAGTGAATTTAAATATAAAGAAACTCAAGAGCAAGATAATGAATAGCATGACTTACAAATGGGCAAAGTATCTGAATAGACATTTCTCAAAAGAAGACATACAAATATTCAACAAGTATATGAAGAAAACTCAATATCACCAATCATCAGAAAAATACAAATCAAAACCACAATGATATATCACTTTGCACCTGTTTGGATAGCTATTATCAAGAAGACAAAAGATAAGTTTTGGCCAGAATGTGGAGAAAAGGAAACTCTTGTACACTTAGATGGTAATGTAAATTGGCACAGTCAATATGGGAAAGAGTATGACAGTTGCTCAAAAAATTGAAAATAGAATGTCCATATGATCCAGCAAATCCATTTTTGGGTATCCCTAAAATAAATGAAATCAGTATTTTGAAAAGATATCTCGACTTCCGTGTTCATTGCAGTGTTATTCACCATAGTGAAAATATGGAATCGACACAATGTCTGCTGACAGAGAATGAATAAAGAGTATGACACACACACACACAGAGGAATATTATTCAGCCTTAAAAAAGAAGAAAATTCTGTCATTTGCAGCAGCATGTATTAACCTGGAGGATATTATGCTAAGTAAGCTAAATGAAATAAGTCATACAAAGACAAATACTGCATAATGTCACTAACATGTGGAAACCCAAAAAGTCAAATCTTCAGAAACAGAGAGTAGAATGGTCTTTGCTAGTGGCTGGAGGTTGGTTGAAGTGGAAAAAACCTTGGTCAAAAGGTACAAAGTTTCAGTTATGTAGAGTGAATAAGTTCTGTAGATCTAGTGTACATTATGGTTACTATAGTTAATACCATATCATATACTTGAAGTTTATTAAAAGAGTAGATCTTAAATGTTCTCATTACAAAATTGGTAACAATATGAAGTAAGGAATGTTTTCATTTGATTGTGGTGATGATTTCACAATGTATATGTATATCAAAACATCCTATTGTACATCTTAAATATATATAATTTTTATTTGCCAATTGTACTTCAATAAATCTACAAAAAATACTTCCAGAAATGAACCCCATTTCCCACTGTGTTCACTGATGCCACTCTAGTCTTTGTTATTACCATCTTTCACAAACCTTATTACATTTTCTGCAGTGGTCACCGGGCTAAGTCTCTTATCTCATATGCAACTTATTTGTGACTCAAGGAAACAGAGTAATACTTTAAAAACGTATTAATTCTTTCAAACTATGTTAGTCATTTTTTCAGTATCTTCCGATGGCTTTTCCATCTCACTCAGAGCTAAATACAAATCTCTTACAATGATCTAAGAGGTGCTCACGATCCAGTCTTCTCCTGTCATTGTCCTACTGCTACCCTCCTTGCTTCCTTTACTCCTCTTCCTCCAATCTGCCACCACTAGCATGGTTGTTGAAACTAGGAGATCAAGACCAGCCTGGGCAATATAGCAAAACCCCTTCTCTACAAAAGATAAAAATAAAAAATTAGCCAAGTGTGATGGCACATGCCTGTAGTCCCAGTTACCCAGGAGGCTAAGGTGGAAGGATAAGTTTCTATTACATATTTGAATACACTAAACAGGAAGTTTTACCTAATGTCCCTTGGTTTGCTCTTCCAAGCATGCTTTTTCACTCTTTACCTGGCAAGATTGTGACTTTTTTCAAATATTTCCGTTCTAATTTTATTTTAATTATAAATTTTTATCTTTAAATCATTTATCTTCTCTTCCATCTTACTATATTCAGTTAAAAGTAGTCATGCATCTCTTTCAATATTTCACTTAAATATATGAAAAATAATGTTAAACACCACCAATCATCAGGGAAATGCAAATTAAAACCACAATGAGGCTGGGCGCTGTGGCTCAACCTGTAATCCCAGCACTTTGGAAGGCCACAGTGAGAGGATTGCCTGAGTTCAGGGGTTCAAGATCAGCCTGGGTAACTTGGTGAGACCTCATCTCTACAATAAATCACAACAAATCTAGCCTGGCATGGTGGCATGCATCTGTAGTTCCAGCTACTTGGAAGGCTGAGGTGGAAGGATTGTGTGAGTCCAGCAGGTCAAGGCTGTAGTGACTGTGAGCATGACACTGCATTCCAGCCTGGGTGACAAGAGTAGACTCCAACTCAAAAAACAAAACAAAACAAAACACCACAATTAGACACCATCTCACACAAATCAGAATGGACATGATTAAAAAATCAAAAAACAATAGATGCTGGCATGGATACGGTGAAAAGGAACACTTAAATGCTGTTGGTGGGAATGTAAATTACTTCAATCTCTATGGAAATATCTTAAATAATTAAAAGTAGATCCACCATTTGATTCAGCAATCCTTCTACTTGGTATCTACTTGAAAAAACAGAGGTCATTATAAAAAAACAAAAAACAAAAAAACACCTGCACATGTATGTTTATAGCAGCACAGTTCACAATTGCAAAGAGATGTGGAATCAGCCTAAATGTCCATCAACTGATCAATGATAATGAAAATGTGACACACACACACACACACACACACACACACACACACACACACACACACGCAATAATGTCTTTTGCAGCAACTTGTATGGAACTGACGAACATCATCCTCACTGAAATAATGCAGAAAAGGAAAACCAAATACCACATGTTCTCACTTTAAATGAGATATACACTAAGTACACTAAGGGTCTGTAAAGGCACATAGAACAGTATAATGTACATTGGAGACTAAGAAAAGGGAAGGTAGGAAGGAGGAAGGGATGAAAAATCACCTACTGGATACAACGTGCACTTGTTGGGGGTTGTAGGTACTCTTAAAGCCCAGATTTCTTCACCACTATGCAGTGCATCCATGCAACCCCAAACAATTTGTAACCCCTAAAGTCATTGAAATTTAAAATATTTTACTTAGAAATTTCTTCTACCATATATTCTAGTTCATTGCTCTTAAATTTTGTTGTCCACAAACCTTCAAGCACGGACATAATTCAATCTAGTTCTTTGCCGATTTATAACAAAAATGATCTTTACTCCAGTTTCTAATATCTTGTTTCTCATTTGTGCCTGAAACCTCCTCAGAATGACTTTACTATTCACATTTCTACCAGCATTCTGATCATGCCCATTTAAGTAATCTATCTCTAAGAAGTAGTCCATTGTTTTCTGGATACAACTGTGGTGTTGAAAAGTTAGCTGTTAGTCATAATTTTGACCCATTAAGGGCTAATATTGTCTCTGTTGCTATAGTTGTTTTTATGAATTTATGACTTTTTGCCATGATATGCCTTGGAGTGATTTTCTTTGCATTTTTTTCTGCTTGGCATTTGGGGGTGTTTCTTGAATCTATGTCTTGATGTCTTTCATGAAGTTGGAGAAATTCTTGGTCATTATCTCTTTAAATCTTGCTTCTGTCCATTTCTGTTTCTTTCTTTTTTCTGAGATTTTAATGACATATGTATTAGACATTTTCTACTCTTTGTCTTTTTGTATTTCAATGTGAGTTTTTTCCATTGGCATGTCTTCCAGTTCACTTAAAACAATAAAGTGTCTAATGTGCTATTAAACACATTTGTGGAGTTCTTGATTTCAGTTACTTTCTTTTCTAGTTCTAGAGGTGTTATCTTATTTTTTTCATAGTTTCCTTATCTGTTGAAATTCTATTCTGTCAACTGTTTGGAATGAGCAATTTAAAAAGATGTAAATTAAAACATTAATAAGTCACAACAGGGTGGGGAATGATGGTAAAAGTGTAGGATTTGTCTTGTTACTTTTATTTGCAATCATAGTTAAGTCATTATTGACTTAAAATAACCTGTTATAACTATAACATGTTTGTTGTAAACCCCATGATAACTACAAAGCAAAAAATCTATAAGAGATACACCAAAAATCATATCACAGAATCAAAATGTACTTTTAGAAAAAACATCACATCATCAGAAAGAGACTGTAAGAGGAAAAAGGAAGAAAGGAACTACAATTAAAAGATACCCAGAAAACAAATAACAAAATGGTAATAGTAAACCATTACCTATCAGTAACAACTTTGAGTGTTAATAGATTAAATTATCCAATTAAAAGACATAAAGTGTCTGAATGGTTTAAAAATAAGATCCAGCTATATGCTGTCTACAAGAATCTCACTTAACCTATAAAGACATGCCCAGACTAAAAGTGAAGAGGTAGAAAAAGATAGTCCATGCAAATAGAAATGAAAAAAGAACTGAAGTAGCTATACTTTTATTAAATAAAATAGACTTTAAGTCAAGAATGGTAAAACCAAAAAAAGACCATTATATAATGATAAAGAGATCAACACAAGAGGATATAACAATTACAAATGTATATGTACCCAATCCCGCAGAACCCAAATATATTAAATAAAACAAATATTGTTACTCTTTTCTACTGCTTTTCTAGCATTTATTTCAGCTCTGATTATTGTTATTCCCTTTCTTCTGCTAACTTTGCACTTGGCATTCACTTTTCTTTCTGAGTGTACTCACTCCAAGCCCACCCTCATACATGGAATTCCTTTAAATAAACTCAATGCTGGTAATCATCTGACTCATTAGCAAGTGTTTCTTCCTACCTGAAACTAAGAGGGTGCAATGGAGGATAGATTAATCTTTAAATCTTCTAGTTTCTTGAAGTATAAACTTACATTATGTATTTAAATTTTTTTTAATTTATGCATTTATTGCTACAAACTTTTCTCTTAGAATGACTTTTGCTGCATATCATAAGATTTTGTATGTTGTGTTTCCATTTTCACTTGTGTCAACATCCTTTCTGGTTTTCCTTTTTATTTATCCTTTGATTCACTGGATTTTCAGGAGCATATTATTTAATTCACATACTTGTGAATTTTCCATGATTCTTCCTGTTATGATTTCTAGTTTCATATCCTATTCTTGGAAAAGATACTTGATATGATTTTAAACTTCTTACAATTGTCAAAAGTTGCTTTGGCTTAACATATGATCTCTCCTGGAGAATGTTCCAAATGCACTTGAAAATAATATGTATTCTGCTGCTGTGGGATGGTGTATCCTGTGTACACATCTGTTAGGTTCATTTGACCTATAGTGTTGTTCAAGTTTTCTGTGTCCTCATTGATCTTATGTCTGGATGATCTCAACATTGCTGAAAGTGGGGTATTAAAGTCTCATACTTTTATTGTATTACTATTTCTCCCTTCAGTTATGTGAATATTTGCTTTATATATTTATGTGTTCTGAGGTTGAATGTATACATATTTATAGTTTTATAACCTCCTGATGAATTAACTCATTTTTCTTCATTGTATAATAACCTTTTTGTCTCTTATAACAGTTTTTTACTTAAAATCTATTTGTCTTATATGACTATAGTCAACCTGCTCTCTTTCGGTTATGATTTGCATGGAATGGTTTTATCCATCCCTTCACTTCCAGTGAATTTATGTCTGTAAAGCTCAAGTGAGTCTCTTATTGGCAGCATACACTTGGATCTGTTTTTTCTTTTTTTTTTTTATTTTTCCATTCAGTCACTCTAAGTCATTTGATTAGAAAATTTAATCATTTAAATTTACATGTAATTATTAATTATTAATATGTAAGGAATTACTATTGCCATTTTATTGGTTTCTGTATGTCTTATAGTAAATTTATTCCTCTTTTCCGCTCTTGCTGCCATCATTTATGTTTCACTGATATATTTTTGTAGTGACTGCTTTGATTTTTTTACACTCTCTATTGTGCATCTCCTATAGTTATTTTCTTTGTGTTTACCATAGGTCTTGCATAAAATATTTTATAGTTATAATAGTCTATTTTAAGTCAATAACAACTTAGTTTTAATTGCATACAAAAACTTTACACTCTAATTTTTCTCCCAACATTTATGTTATTGTTGTCAATTCACAAAATTTATATGTCATGTATCCACTATTTATTGTAGCTATAGTTATTTTAACTTCTTTTTTCAAGTGTTGTACTAGAGTTAAAGTGATTAACAAAACACCATTACAGTATTAGAGTATTCTAAACTTGACTATATTTTCTACCTTATAGTGAGTTTTATACTTTTCTTATGTTTTCATTTTGTTCGTTAGTGTCTTTCCATTTCAGTTTGAAGAACCCGTTTTCGCATTTCTTAGGAGTCAGTTATAGTAGTGATGAAATCCCAGAGATTTTGTTTTTGTAGGAAAGTCTTTACTTCTTTATTTCTGAAGGACAACTCTGCCAGAGAGCAAACTCTTGGTTGACAGTTTGGTTTTTTTCCCCTTTTCTTTCTTTTTTTTTTTTTTTGAGTTGGAGTCTCACTCTGTCACCCAGACTGGAACTGCTGGGCTCCAGCGATCCTTCCGCCTCAGCCTTCCAAGTAGCCGGAATTACAGGCATGCGCTACCATGCCCGGCTGATTTTTTGATTTATTGTAGAGATGAAGTCTCGCTGCCCAGGCGGGTCTCGAACCCACAGGCTCAGGCAATCCACTCACCTCAGCCTCCCAAAGCGCGGGATTACAGGTTGAGCCACCGAGCCCGGCTTCCCCTTTTCAATATATTGACTATCTCATCTCTATTCTCTTCTAGCCTGCAAAGTACCTGCTGAGAAATCTGCTGATATTTTTGTGTGTAAGAATCACTTTTCTCTTGCTTCTTTCAATTCTATCTTTATCTATTTGAGATTCCTTGAGTTTCATGTTCATTTTCCTCTTCAGATTTGAGGAGTTTGTTGTCATTATTTCTTTCAAAAATCTTCCTTCCTTCCTTCCTTCCTTCCTTCCTTCCTTCCTTCCTTCCTTCCTTCCTTCCTTCCTTCTTTCTTTCTTTCTTTCTTTCTTTCTTTCTTTCTTTATTTCTTTCTTTCCTTTTTTCTTCCTCTCTTTCTTTCACTCTGTCACCCAGGCTGGAGTGCAGTGGCACAATCATGGCTCACCACAGCCTTAACATCCAAGACTCAGGTAGGTGGTCCTTCTGCTTTAGCATCCCTAGTAGCTGGGTCTACAGATAGGTGCCATGATACCTGGCTAATTTTTTTTATTTTTGTAGAGACAAGACCTTACTATGTTGTTAGGTTGGTCTCAGACTCCTGGGCTCAAGCAATCCTCCCATCTCGACCTTGCAAATTGCTAGAATTACATGCATGAGCCACCATACCTGGCCCATTATTTATTTAAATAAACTATTTTCCCTTTTTATTTATCTGCTCCTTCTGGGACTCCCATAAAGCATATTTTGGTTTGCTTGATGGTATCACATATGTCATATCTGCTTTCTTCACTCTATTTCATTTTTCTTTTTGTTCTTCTGACTCAGTAATTTCAAGTGGCCTGTCTTTGAGCTCACTGATTCTTTATTTTGCTTCATCAAGTCTGCTGTTGAAGTTATCTATGGAATATTTTAGTTCAGTAATTGTGTTCTTCAGCTCCAGAATTTCTATTTTGTTCTTTTTATATAATTTCTATTTTTTTGTTGAACTTCTCATTTTGTTAATGTATTGCTTTCTTGATTTTGTTTAATTATTTATTTGTGTTCTCTTGTAATTCACTGAACTTCTTTAAGAGGATCATTTGAATTATTTGTAAGGGAGATTTTTAAATTCCCTTTGTGGTGACTTCATGTTTCCCTAGTTATTTGTGATTCTTGTAACCTAGCAATGGTATCTATATATATGAAGAAGTAGGTTCCTCTTCCAGTCTTTTCACACTGGCTTTGGCAGAGAAAGTCCTTTATCTGTCAGTCAATCTAGAGATTCTGGGTGGGCCCATTGGTAGGGACTGCAGGTGGGCTTGCTGCTGGAGTCTTTGAGCTGGCTTTCATGGTGTTTAAATCAGCATGTGTGTGATGGCCTGACTACTGGATCCGCCAGGTCAAGCCTAATGCCTAGGTCTACAGGAGTAGGTCTGGCACCTCAGCCTAATCATGAGGCCTGGTGTCTTCATCCACTTGGGTTAGTCTGGCCCATAAGGGTAAACCTGAACCATAAGTTTGCAGATGTGTGCCTGGATCCTGGTTCCACAAAGGCTGGCTGGTCTTCCGGGTCTAATGGTATAAGCTTAGTGACTGGGTCCATAAGAAAAAGCCTAGAGTCTGCATCCATAGGAATGAGATTGCAGCCTGGTACTATGTGAGCTGACTTGGAGTCTGGAGCCACTGGGGTTGGCATAGTGCTGAGGCAGGTCTGGAACCTGAATCTGCTAGGCCAGCCTGAACCCTGGGGCTTTAAGGGCCTGCCTTACCTGAAACCTGGGGCCTTGTGGGCTGGCCTGAAACTTGGGTCTGCGATGGCTAGTCTGGTGTATGTTTACCAGGTCTGCCCTGGTCCTGGGGAATGTGGTGAATTTAAATGCTTACTTCATTCTCTCCATGGTTTAGTGTGCAGGGTTGAGGGATGAGTAACATCTGCAATGTGAAACTGTTCTTTCTATCTACTTCAATACATCTGTTCTTATTTCTGTGTTCTACCCAATTGCTGTAATCCCTCACCTGAATTTTTTAGCTCTTGTGAAGGTATTTTCATGGGTGGATGGTTGTACAAATTGATGTTTTGTTGTGAGGGGATGAGAGCTGGAAACTCATATTTTGCCATCTTGCTGATGTCACTCTCTGAATATATTTTGAAGGTAAAACCAATAGTACTTGCTTTGGTGTTGGAAGAGAAAAAAGGAAAAACTGAAAATAATTCTATGATTTAGGGTCAAAACAGCTAGAATTAGCATTGAGAAGAGCATGTTTGGGTGAGATGGGGTGGAGAAAGATGAAGGAAGATCATTAAAGAGGACAAAGGAAGTGCATTGGGGAATAGAAAGAAAGTTTGGAAAAGCTATTTAGGAATAACAAGTGGGCCCATCTCTAGGTGCATGGTGTAAACAATGAGGTTATGAAATAGTAGAGCCAGTAAAGAAGGAAGCTACAGTGAAAACAGTGTTCTCGGGGGAAACGGGTCTGGGTAGAGTATACAGATTTAAGATATAAGGATTTATGATGTGGAATTTTGTTGATCATAACATGAAATTCAAAGAGACTACTAGAAAGGTTTGGGGAAGGTAGGACTTGTGATAGATGAAGAAATGTACTGAATCCCCTCATCTATCCCAAGAGGGTGAGAGTTAGGGAACAAGAGATAAGCTTGAGTGTTGAGTTAACTGACATTAAAAAAAAAATAAAGGCATTATAGAGTAATTCCTACTCACCTACCTAATATTTTTGTAACTGATATGATAATACCATTTGATTAAATATAGCATCATGATTTTTAAAAATAGAAATCAATTTCCAAAGAACTATTAAGGATGAACCATGTAAAGAAGATCAGTGCTAGAAATAAAAATAACAAAGCACAAACTATACCTTCAAGGAACTCATAAGTTATTTGGGGATTTAAGCCAAACACATGATAATTTATATAAATTCACTATTTTATAAAAATGAAAAAGAATAGGATTGTTATAAGTCTATATTTAAACAAGCATCAAATATATGATACATATTTTTAAGCAAAAGTTCAGAAGAGAGATAAATAAATGTGGTCTGAGGTTGCCTGAGGTGGTACAATGAAAATAGGAATAACACAGTGGCAAAGGGGAGGGAAAATTACAGGCATAGAGAAAAATTAAAATTTCTGGAATTTTGTTGAATTTCTATATAGAGTTTCTTTCTATCTAAAGCATAAATTCTACATAAATATTGAAATATTTCTTTAGTATGATTATTAATTATTGGATGATTTTATTCTTTTTCAAGTGTATCAACCAGCTTGTCTCTACTGACATAGCAATATATTTCTGTTTTTAATTATGCTGCTGACATTAAAAAATCAGAAAGCAAAGAGAGCAGATGTGTATTCCACAGGATTTAAAGATTAATCTATCCTCCATTGCACCCTCTTAGTTTCAGGCAGGAAGAAACGCTTGCTAATGAGTCAGATGATTACCAGCATTGAGTTTATTTAGAGGAATTCCATGTATGAGGGTGGGCTTGGAGTGAGTACACTCAGAAATGAAAAGTGAATGCCACCCTTTCAACATTATTAAAATAATGACATGCTGATAGTGCTTTACACAACTGAGGTTTATCAATTGTTACTTTTTTAAAGTACAGCTTCAATCTAGATGCTCTCCTAACTGGGACTAATCTTATAGGTGTTGGTAGGCTGCCCACACGGCAACAGTATATACTATAAAAATCTGAAATTGAAATAATGCCATGTACTTGAAAAGTCTACGACAAGAATTCTACTGCCATCAAGAGCATCTTTCCTTCATAGCAGGTTAAATGTGTCTCTAATTCGATTTGAAAAATGTTACATCTTTTTTGAAAAAAAGCCATACCAGCTCCCCAAAGCACTATGAAATACTCTCTCTGCACTGAGTTGCGATTTATTTTACAACAACTATTTGATTTTAGGCATAAATTAAGAAATTCACAACAATTGATGCTATTAATTGTTAATTTGCTATGAATGTTAGAAGGATACACACATACTAATCATCTGCCACAAAAATAAAGAAATCCATTCTTCTTTTGTTTTTAGATAGTAATATTTGCCTGATTATTTTGTTTTAGTGAACAAAATATTTTATGTTTATTATATGTTAATGAGTCTGTGTGCAAATATGTCATAAAATATATTTTCTGACAAATTTTTTAATTTCATGTTAAAATGCTGTTTTAATTTCTGTCTTTTCTTCAAATGATCATCTTTTCTCTCTTTTAGGAAATCTACTGATTTCAGAAATGTTTAAGATACTTGATAATTTTAAATGAGTTTCAAATTCCACTTCTCTCAGCATTTAATTATACTCAATCTTAGCTAATACTCATTCTTGTACGGTTAAAGGAAAAAGGTATTAATCTTTCTAGAGTGAATCTAACATATCTCCAAATAAAAGCTTTGCTTGGGCACTGCCTTTTAAAAAATTATTACCTCACAAAGTCCATAGCACAGTTGCTCATAGTTTGTACTAGTAGGCGATTCTGAGCAATATTACAGATGTTAACATTTGTCTGAAGATGTAGATTAAGATTTAAGTGGATTAAGATTTTTGAGATGAATGACTGTGCCTCTCTTATAATTGTGAAGATGATCAAATTAATTAATGAAAACAAGAGTTGCATACAGGATTTTTGTTGCCAAAACCTATAAGTTAGATACAAGTTCTAGTGGAAAAAGAATAGACACTAGGATCCAGATCCTGGATTCTAATTCTATTTGCCTTAAGAAAAGCGAAGTAACCTCTCCGAGTCTGTTTTCTTTAATTTTTAAAACAGTGACCTTAACTTTTATTTCATGGTTGTTGAAAGAATTTAATAATTACTTGTCACATATTTAGTACATCAAAACTAATTAATGAATTGTCAGTATAGGCTCCAGGCCCACCACAATTATTTAAATCAATCACATGATTATAAGAGACAATGGAAGGGAAATATTTACTGTTATTTATTTTCCCAGGTACAGAATCAATGTTATATGATCTACATCCTCCCATCTTCAACACATGCATATGTATCATCATGGCTTCCACACTACCAGAAGGCATGAAGTACCCATTAAAGGCAAGAACAATATCTTCAAATAATAATTGAAAGCAGGATGTGGATGGGAGAAAGAAATATATGTCGGCCAATATCTAAGACTGGATAGCACGAAAGTCAAGAGACAAGAAGAACATTAGGGCAACGAGTAAGCAACAATTCTAGGATTTTGGCTTTAGCAATTTAAAAAGTATCTGGAAAAGGCAATACCAGTTTATAGTAGTTATAAATATCTGGAGCTCAGGAATGAATTGTAGATTTGATGTATATGTTAGGAATTCAGCAGCATTTAGAAACTAGTTGAAGCCATATGTATGTATGAGATTTCCCTGAAAGAATACCTAGAATGAAAAGAGGTAGTGTCTCAAGATGGAATCTTACCATAGAGGCACTTATATTTAAGCATAGTCAGAGGAAAAGAAAAACACACTGGAGGGAAAAATAAGTGGCAGATAGATATAAGGAAAACAAGTTCACAAAAATCTGGGGAAAATACATTTTAAGAGGAAATAACAGAAAAGTAATCATTGGATTTAATTATTTGTTGGTAATTTTCTAAGAAAAGTGAGAACAGTTGCCACACTTCTTTCAGTAAGTAATATATTAGTAATGGAGAAATTGTGACAATAATAAGTATAACCTATTTCATTAGAAAGCCTGATTGAGAAGGGAGGAGAGAAGTTGGACACTAGTTGTTATGGGATATAGGCTCTAAATATAATTTTTTCTGAAGATGTCCTAAGCAGAGGAAACACTCAGTATAAAGAAAGAGTCAGAACCCAAAGGAGAGGATAGCAGATACCAGAGGAGAATGGAAATGACTTATGAAGAGAAGGAATGGATTGAAATCTAAATCATAGTGTGATTTCCTGTGACTCCAAGGAAGGATAGAAAAAACATTTCAATGCAGATGTAAAAACTGCCAGAGAAATACAACATAACACCACTTGGTCATCTGCTAGAAGTCACATTCTGCAAAATGTAGATTATACAATAAATCCTTGACTTTTAAATGCTGATAATTCTATTACTCCAACAGTTGTAGAGGCAGATAGAAAAGTACTAAATTCACCCACTAGAAAATTTGAGGGTGAAGAAGGGATATATCTCTAGAAGAAAGTGACTGAATCAGATGAAAAGTTAAGAAAATACCTGGAGCCTGAAATAGGCTGTAGGCAACAAGAAGACAGCTTCTAGAAAGTTCAGAGTTGGGTGGAGATTATAAACACAAGATACATACCAAAGGATAAAATATATCTAGGAAAGTGAAAGCACAAACTTTGTTTGACTCATGAAGCTATGGGCTAAAAAGAGGGCTCTATAAATTCAGAAATGAACATGGTGTCTGGAAGTAGGCAGGTTTATATGAGAATTCGGAACCTCTTAACTTTTATTTTGATTGACTCTTTACTATCAAGGACCATAATCTTCAAACTAAAAAGATTAAAGCAAGGTATGGTCAAGAGGTATTTGAAGTCCACAAGAGGTGGCAAGAGAGAACAATTTCAAGTCTCAAAGGATACACAAATAATTCTCAGCGCACAGAAAACAACAAATGCAATTTTTGAGACTATTAAATTTTTTTATTCTTTTTGAAGTTTTTAAAATTAATTATTTATTTTAGATTCAAGGGATACCGGTGCAGGTTTGTTACATAAATATATTGCCTGATGGTAAGGTTTGGGCTTCTATTGAGCCCATCACCCAGGTGGTGATTATGATACCCAGTGGCTGGTTTTTCGACATTTACCCCGTCACTAGAAACTGTTTTAAAAATACAAAAATGGGGAAAATGCAAGAAAACATGAGAGAAAAATCAACATAATTACATTTTTTTTCACTTTTTTTGCCTGTTTTGTATTCACAAAGTAAAGCTCTTTCTATATGACTCAGGCTATGAAAATGCTTGACTTGGCAACCAACGTGAGTATTCCCTACACCAGCCTCAACAATTGTCTAAGAGAAATAAGAAGTCTGACACTTGCATCCCTCCCCTTATGCTCTCTGAAATCATCCCCGCAGCCCTTGCCAATGGCCACAGTGGAAGGTAGCGGCTGGATCAGAAAAGCTGTGCTCAGCTAATCATCACTCAGAGAGGCAGCTGGAAACCTGGATGGGCTAAACGTGGAGACTCTTTCTCTCTTCCTTCTTTCCCTCCCTCCCTCCCTCCCTGTCTCCCTGCCTCTCTGCCTTCCTGCCTCCTTCCTTCCCTCCCTTCCTTCCTTCATTCCTGGCTTTCTGGCTTTCTTTCTTCCATCCTAATTGGTTTTTATAAAAAAGAGAAATCATAGAATGCAGGAAGTGTAATGTCAGAATAGAAACCATAATGCCAAAGGCAAAATGCTATGATGTATTTATATGTATCTAGATACTTTGTACATATGGGAGATCAAAGAAGTAAAAAATGACCACAGTTTATTAGAGATCTTAGTCCATTTTGTGTTGCTATGACAGAATACCACAGACTAGATAATTTATAAACAATTGAAAATAGAAGTTTATCTTGTTCACTGTTCTGGAGGCTAGGAAGTCCAAGAGCATGGTTCCAGCATCTGGTCAGGGCCTTCCTGCTGCATCATCCCATGGCCAAAGGTAGAAGAGCAAGAGGGTGTGAGAGAGCAAGAGCAAGAGGGGACTAAATTCACTTTTATTGGGAACTCATTCAGAAGGACAGAGCCCTCATTACCTAATCACCCCTTAAAGTCACAATGGCAATTAATTTCAACATGAAAACTGGAGAGGACACATAAACCATAGTATGGGTATATTCACAAAAGTTCTTCTAAAAAGATGTCATTTGAACAACAAATATTGCAAATATTTTAGCATATGATAAAGGGGGCAGGAGCAGAGCATGGGAAGTGAGTAGAGCATGCCAGACAATGAGAATAGCAATGCAGAAAAAGAAGCAAGAGCACATTTGTCATGTTTGGGAAAAAATGTGATGGAATAGAAAGTAGATCTAGAACTAAAAAGTGGCAAATGGACATATTGTGCTTTTTCTGGTAATGATAGGTTAGCTTTAATGCCAAGCTAAATATTGACGTTTATTTTTTACATCAAGATATTTTTGGTAAGTTTAAAAAAATATATGCCTCTATCTACTTTAAACTCACAACCAATCCAGGAGGGAAGAAGTTAGACCTCTATCAAGACATTTTTTGCAAATTCTAACACATTAGTGTCCTTTAGTTTAAAGGAAGCCTTGCCATCTTTTCACCTTACTGTAGCTCTATAGGTCACTACTCCAACACTACCTACACACTTTAAAGGTTTTCAATACTCATTTTTAAATATTCCTCAGGTCTTCTCTGATATCTTCTCTGATACACCTCTTCATAATGCATATGTTCTGATATAGGTTTTGCTCTATTTTAAAAGATGACAACCTGGCAGGCAGAGTTGTGGAAAGAGTGATTAGAGTCAATGATGTTCAAAGCTCTGATGAAATAATTATTACATTTTGATCATGTGCAACTTTTCAAAATAAAAAATGAGTAAAAATATTGATATTTCAAAGACTATTACCCATCAATACTATTTCCTTTATTGTCAAGATGCTGTCACCACCAGTCTTTTTAAGACTAAATGCAGAATACAATATGGTATTTTACTCATGTGTCAACAAACTCATTCCATTGCCTCAAAGTTCCATAGTGAAACAAACAATATATTTTTTCTGGGTAGTTGAAAAAAACACTAGTACAACACCAACATTCCAACAGATGTACTGGTAAATATCTTAACAGCTTAAATAGGAACTTAAGGAGTGACATTGATCATAGACATGAAAAACTCAATCAAAATTTTAAAGTACGTGTACATAAATTGGATTTAGGGTACTAAGAAGAGATGCATGTTAAAGACTGACATAAACTTGGACGAATGGTATCTGATTTTGATACTAAAAGTAGTATCTGGTTTTGTACTAGGGATTTATATGTTTGAATCAGATTCCTCCTTCAAGTTAATCATCTGTAAAATGAGAGTAGCTTGCATAATTGTGCAAGTATCAGAAAGAATGTAAATAGAATATAAAAGTGCATGGTACAGTATAAGTGTGCAATAAGTGAAGATTCTAAATTTATTGTAACATTTATATTTCTGTTTCTTAATAAGGATATTTCTTGACTCAGATTTAGTACAGACATTTTTCTAAATGATTATTTTAAATATTTGAAGATTTTGGAAAATTATTACATGTAAACTTCAAGTCTATGAATACCATTTTGTTGTGAAATATTTATTTTTCTCAAACAACATTAACTCTCTCAGAAGAGCTTCTGTTCTATCTTCAACATAACCCATTTTATCACAAGTAGCTCAACTTGAACTTGCAGGGAATTTTTCACCTAATCAAATATTGACACAGAAAATATATCCTATCCCAACCTAAGCAATAAACAGCCGACACAAAGAGGTTCAATATTTGTGCACCAAGTGTTATACAAATGATTTGTGATGACACAAAAGTGTAGTTTTCATCTTTCTGAAAACATTTCCTTGGCTTTCTGCTGAAAGAGGGGAAAAATCTGCCATCACTCCTTTCTATTTAGACACCTGAATTTCATTGAGAAGGAGACTTGGTGACAGAGTGACATGATTACATGCTGCCTAGTGCATTTGCTGAGCAGGGGGGTACCTTGGCAGGTTTGAGGATGGGAGAGAATGTGAGATATTAGAAGTTAGCTAATGTATTTGATATTTGTTTATTTTCTTAACTAAAATGGTTATAGTTATTAAAAGACACACTGCTTTTGTATACACCTTTTACATGGCCACATTTTAACCCCCAATTAGGATAAGTCACCCTGGTTTTCCCTAATGCCCAGCCAGCTGGCTTCTGAACATAAGGCAGGCCTGATGCCAAATCGTAGAGTATCTGGCACCTACAGGTATAATGACCTGCCTGTGTCCACAGGTCACCTACATCTACTAGGCAGTAGTGACAATTTGATTTTTATATCTCTTGTCATTACAGTGAAGCAGACACACAGTATCATGGCATCCATTTCCTGTCATTGGGAGAGGGAATTGGTGACCTTTTTTTTTTTTTTTTTTTTTAACTATGTCAGTTTACTTGCCAATGAAAACAGGTTTTCCTGAAGTAGCTAATAACCTCAAGGCACCTGTATGGGATGAATTTCTTCAAAATGGGGACATAATTTGTTCTCAAGCTGTTGAATTAGTGCTGCCTTCAGCCAGAGGAAACAGATAATGCAAGCCAATCGAGAAAAGAAAACTTGAGAAATGACCTTCACATACAGAGATCTCATTTTACAAAACAGATTTTGTCTATTAAGTACACAGAACAGCTTAAGTTTTCCCTGATTCATAATAACCCCTCTCACTCTCACTCTCTCACTCTCTCTCTCTCTCTGTATGCACACACACACACACACACACACACACACACACAGATCTACAGATGTATAGATCTATATATATTCCTCCAGTTGTCCCTAAGAAATAGATTAAGACGGAATATCTATCTCAATGAAATGCTCTTAGCAGTCCAGAGAATGGAAAAAATGGACAGCAAAATGTAGTCATCCATCAATGACAGCCACTACTGTGCTACTTTTAGCATCTGTGGAAGCTAGCAGCTAGAATGGCAGTACCACTCAGAGCTCCCACATCTGTACCCAAATCTCACCTACACTGTAAAACTGGAGGCTTTTTCTTCTTGGCTGATCATTTTCCATTTTTAAAGTCTTTTTTGAAGGATACCACACAAGTTAAATAAGTAACATTTTCCTTAATGGCCTTGATCTCCTTCAACTCCAGACACAAACACAGAATAAAGCAAATACCAGAGTAATGTTCTCATTTGAGATATTTTACTCTTATTTGAAAATGAAAACATTCTCTCAAATAAAACATAGATCGAAGTTGGTTATGCATACAATATATATATATACATAACATATATATATAATGTGTGTGTACATATATACATACATGTATATAAATACACACATATATTTGATATTTCCTAAGGGGAATATACTTCAGTTTATTTTTCCATTAACAAACATTACATTCAAAAAATTAAGCTATTTTGCCTTTTGACAGTTAATTAATTGCTATATATAGGAATAGGGGACATTAAGATCATAGCAAACTCTACATAGTTATTCTGCTTCTCCCAAATGCAATTGATCCTCAAGCAAGTTCATGGTTAAAAGGGCATCACTCTCAGTCTCAGAGACTCTTTCTGTGTTCAAAACATCTAAAAAAATCTGCCATGAAGGGTGGCAAATGTCTAAATTCTCCCACTTTGATTGGTAAGGTGTATGCAGTTTGTGTGTCTTTCTCTCTCTGTGTCCACTCTGTTATATATTGTGTAACTTAGCTCACTGGAGATAACTTTAACAGACACAATTCAGGCCCTGCAGAGTGACCCATTACCTTGGGAACAGGCATCAGGCCAGGCTGGCAGATGGACATCAGTTAGACATGAAATATGCTAGGCTATGCATCATGTTAGCACCGCCGGCCAAATTCTCCTTTGAAATCATTCAAAGGGAAGCCTGTGAATACTTGCATGACTTTATACATGAAGAGCTTTTCCAATTCGGCTATTACAGTGTTGTCTTAAATTGATAACTAAGAAGAAAAGTTTGTTGTTCTTGTTTGTTGATTTACTTTTTAAATTGGATTTTGAATTCATGCACTTACCCATACACACCAGGAAATGTTTTTTATATTCCTGAAATTCATGGAAGACACTCAGAAACTGCATCCAGAAGGCTTCTGTTCTCCTGGGCAAACCTCTAGCCAAAAGCAGGAAAATAGTTGCTCAGGATTGTTTCTCTTAGATGCTGAAGATTGCTAAGGAATTGCTAAATGTATTTTTACCCCACATTACACTTTACTGAATCTGCTCTACAAACTAAATGAAGATGAAATATCACCTTCTTTGATTATCACTAAAAAGTTCACGGATTAACACTAAACTGCAAATGAGGGTATAATGTGTCTTTTTGAGAAAAACAGATGCTTTCTGTTCGAAAGTATATGTGATAACACAGTGGAATAGCTAACGTACAATGCATGCCATCTGCTGACTAATATAGAGTATTTACAACAGTAAATATTTCCAACAACTGTGTTTGGTAAATGACTATCTGACTTAATACAACTGCATTTGAACCACAAATTGGATCTTGCCAATTTGTTTTAACTTGACCAACCACAATTTGGCATTCAATCTAATCATAAAAAGATTAAAAAGTAATTGCTCTGAGGTCAGATATCAGGTAAGTTTTCAGATGCCTCTCAGAGATACAATAAATAAGTGATGAATAAACCTGAATGTTTCTATTTTTATCCATGTAAATTGAAAAAACATATTTCTTAAAACTGCATAATGAGAACCATAAATTTCTGAACTTTTTGTTCTGGTACATGCTTTGTGCTACTTTATAAATCAAATCAATTTGAATTAATGTAAAATACATAATTGAATAAATGTGATTTATTATGGTTTTGTTTAGTCACAGCAAGTTACACATGATTTTTAGAGATTGTGTACAATTTATATTCAGTAGAAAGAGTTCAAAGAAATGGCAAGATTACCTATCTCTGTTTTGTTAATTTAATAGTTAAATCAGTAAAACTGCAATGTGTTAATATGTAAATTCATTTAGCAGTGCAAAGCATATTTTCAGGTAGTAATTCCATAGACATAATAATTTCTGTCATTAAAAATCAATAGAATAACAGAATATTAACTTTATTTTTTTTAACCTAAAATTTTACCCATGATAATAGCCTCTGGCTTAGTGCCACATATAATTTACACTTTGAGTTTTCAAGGTCAAATATTTTGAACATCGTGGAAACTTTATTATCAATTTCATTTGGTTAGTACATATGTTAATATAGTCTAATATCACTCCTCTGTGTGGATAGTTTTTTCACTGATGATGTGAATTCTCTTTTAAGGCTCACGAGGAAAAGTATAAAGCAGGAAGAAATTAAATGTAATTTGAGTCTTGATATAAGAAAATCTCACTTTGTGAGCACTTAAACACCTTTTCACCTGAGGGCACTTCTTAGTTCTCATAATGTAGAACAGTTAGAACTCAAGGAAAGTCTCAATCTTGCTGAATTGAGGAGTCAAGCTATAAAGTTTTAGGCTGCCTGAGTGGCTGAAAATTGAGACTAGAATTCTCAGAAAAGAGAAAGTCAAAGAGGGAAACTCCAAAATCTGCATAAAAATACCATAAAACTATGTAGCTGACCTCCAGCTTATACATGTGCAAGAAAGACTTCAAGAGCAACAAAAGAAAGAATAAAATAACTGCACAGAGATTTTTAGCTGCTACCTACTTCAGGAAAGACAGAATTTGAGTCCAGCCAAGGTAACAAAATGCCTGCTACAATAAAAATCAACACTATTCAGAGGAAAACAAGATAGAATATAGAATCTCAACAACATATAAGTCAAATGTCTACTAAATAACTAAAAACTATTAGACATAAAGAGTGAAATGTGACCCATATTTAAGAATAGAAATCAAACCTGAAATGACTCAGATGATACTTTAGCAAGCAAAAGTTTTAGATCAGCTGTTGGAAATATGTTCAAAGACTAAAGTTATGGTTATAAAGAGTGTACCAATGAGAAATAGAGAGAGAAATGGAAGTTATTTTTTTAAAGGACCAAAGAGAAAGTCTAGAAATGTAAAGTACAATATTCAAAAGAAAAAATTCAGTGGATGGGCTTAATAGAAGATTGAGGAAGGACAGAAAAATTTCAGTGAACTTGAAGATATATCAATAGCAATTATCTGATCAGGTAAACAGGGAGAAATCCTATTGAAAATCCAAAACAGAGACTAGTGGCCTATGGGACATATCTAATATATATGTAATTGGAATCTCAGAGACTAGAAGAATAGAGCAAGATAATAAGGCAGAAAAAAATTAGGAAAAAATAATGTCCAATTTTTCAAGTTTGATGAAAAATATTTCTTACAGACCCAAGAGGATCAGAAAATCCAAAACAAGATAATGAAAAACAAAAACAAATAAGCAAAAATATCTAGATACATCATAGTCAGACTTCTGAAAACCAAACAGAAACAGAAAATTTTAAAGCACAGAAAAAGGTCAGCCAACACACTACATACAGAAGAACAATTAATGAGTAATGACTAACATCTCATTAAAAGAGACTAGATGTCCCATTCTCAAAAAGCAGTCCTGCATTAGGAAAAAAAATGCTAAAAACACTTCTTTAACCTGAAGAGAAAGTTTACCAAGAAAACGCAAGTGTTAAGAATGAAATGAAGAGTACCAGAGAATGCCAATACTGAGCAAATGTAAAGGACTGCTTTTTAGTGCCATATATTTTATTTTTAAAATTTTCTTTAATAGACCCATGACTGTTTAAATTAAAATATAAAAAAGTATCATGAAATACTTGGAGGAAGTTTGTGTATTTTGCAGAACTGTGAGTTACAATTAATCAGAATTCCTGGAAATGGTAAACTACATTTTAGTGAAAGAATAGGAAAAACATGAGTAAAGCTTGCAGTTGCATATAGAGGTTTTACTATGTGGTGGATATTATAATATATTATAATATATATTACTATCATATATAATATATGATAATAATTTATCATGATTTCCATGTGACTGCAGCACTAAAATCACTCTTTCTGAGGAGAGATCATGAAAATGCGCTGTTTTCCTTGGATGGATATGGAAGTGTTGGGACTGGAGAAATAAATTACCTTAATCTCCTGTACATTAATAAAGAATAAACATTGAGATTCAGACCATTTTTTTAACCACTGTATCAGCTAATTATAAATTGTTAACTCCCTTCCCCCTCCAAATCCCACGTGGCTATGGGAAGAGAAGATCAATAATTGGGTGAGTCTTTTTTTTTTTTTAACCAACATGACCATTTTTTTTTGCAGAAAATCACACCATATGCTGTATTCTATAATATATCATTCCAAAAATACCAAATGATTTGGTTATCTTATGATTCTAAGAAATATTTTCTGACATCACAGTGAAAATTTTGATCAGAACATAATTCTCGTGTAATTGATAGACTGAAAGGGATTCCGAGGAATTGTATCGTCAGATCGCTTTACTTTTGACAGTATCACATCTAAATTTATTGCTAGATAATCGAATTTTTTCTTTTTTATTGTATTTTATGAAAAAATGTGGGGTACAAGTCAGGATAAGGTACATAAGTAGTCTACGTGCAGGTGAAGTTTGGGACTCCAGCTGGTCCACATTTTCCCTGGTTTAGGATCAGCTACACGCCACCTGCTTCCTCCCTGGGTAGTGTTCTGCTACTGCCAATCCATCTCTTGTAGTATTATGATAGATATTCAGGAACCACTTATGAGTGAGAACATGTGGTATTCAGTTATTTGTTTCTGTTATAGATCACTAAGTATGATGAACTCTAAATCCATCCAATTTGCTATGAAGTTCATAATTTTGTCCTTGTTTATGACTGTGTAATACTCCATCGTGTATATGTACCACATTTTCTTTGTCCAGTCCACTTTTGATGGGCAGCAGTGTTGGCTCCATGTTTTTGCTATTGTGACTAGTGCTGCAATAAGCATGCATGTGCGGGTATCTTTTTTATAGAATGATTTGAGTTCCTCAAGGAATACTCACAGGAGGGGGGGTGCTGGGTCATCTAGAAGGTCAATTTCTAATTCTTTTAAAAATTGTCACACTGTTTTCCATAGAGGCTGAAATAGTTTGCACTCCCACCAGTAGTGTCGAAGTGTTCCCTTTTTTCTGTACCCTCGCCAGCATCTGTTTTTTTTTAATTTATTAATGATGGTCAGCCTTACTAAAGTTAGGTGGTATCTCAGTGTGGTTTGATTTGCATTTCTCTGATGATTAGTGAGGCTGAGCATTTTTCATGTATCTGTTGGCTGTTCTTATGTCTTCTTTTAAGAAGTGTCTATTCATGTCTTTTGCCCACTTTTTAATAGGGCTTTTTTTCCCTCTCTTTTCTGCTTTTTTGAGTTCCTTTCCTGTATGTTAGGCCTTGTCAGAAATACAGTAGTAGGAAATATTTTTCCCACTCCGCAGGTTGTCTCCCTGCTTTCTTGATGGCTTCTTTTGCTGTGTAAAAGCTTTTCAGTTTGATGAGATTCCAATTGCCTCTTATCTTTTATGGCACATGCTTTTGGGGTTATGATCAAGAATTGGTTGCCTATTCCAACATGCATAAAGGTATCTCCTGCATTTTCTTCTAAGATTCTTATAGTTTGAAGTTTTACATTTTGGTCGATCCATTTAGAGTTTGTTTTTTGTATATGGTGATAAGTAGGGGTCCTGTTTCATTCTTCTGCTTGTGGTCAGTCATTTTTTTCAGCATCATTTGCTAAATAAGGTCTTCTTTCCCAAGTGGCTGCTATTGATGACTTTGTCAAAGGTGATTTGGTTGAGAAATTGAGTTTTTGCTTCTGGAATCTTTATTCTGTTGCATTGGTGTATATGCCTGTTCTTGTCCCAATACCAGGTTATTTTGATTATTGTAGCCTTATAATAAAGTTTAAAGTCTGTAAGTGTGATACCTTCCACTTTGTTTCTTTTGCTGAGGATTGTTTTGGCTATTTGTGGTCATTTATGTTTCCATATGAATTTCTGTACTGTCGTTTCCAGGTCTGAGAGAATGATGTTGGTAATTTTATGGGTACTGTGCTGAATCTGTAGACTGCTTCTTCTACAGGTAACTGCTGTCCTGCCTCTAACAGCATCGATACATTTTTTGCCTCATGTTGCATTTTGTTTAATGGAATCATATAGTTTAGGCTCTTTTGTGACGGCTTCTTCCAATATTTTGTTTGTGGGATTTATTCACATTGCTGCACGGAGTTATAGATCATTCATTTTCATTTCTGTATAGTTGCCACTCATGTGAGTATACCCTGAAATTATTTATCTATTCTTTTTTTCTGTCAAATTTGAATGGTTCAGTTTGGGGCTATTACAAGAAGGGCTGCTAGGAACATTCTAATGCATGCCTTTTGGTACACATATGAGTATATTACTAGGAATGAAATTGCTAGGTTATATCTCTTTATTAATTTGTAAATTTATAAATTCATTTTCAAAATTGAAACATAGAACAAAATAGCAACAAAAATCACTTAAGAACTCACCATTTAAAAATATATACAAAGTAAGAAATTAAAGGAACATCCCTCAATTTTAACCTAAACATTAACCAGTGACAGATAACCACATTTAGCAGTCTGATATTTACCCATCCGAACTTTTCCTGTGCTGTGTGGAACTAATAAAGACAGAACAACCATTAAAAATTAGAACCAGGAGTGAAATTATATCAGGTATTCAGTGAAAATGTTCATCTGCATTTCAAAAATATCTCATCACCAATGCACAGGTAATATTTCTGACCACATCATAGTAATTGAATTGAGAAGCAGACACTATAAGATTGGGAAGCTATTGCTATCTTCACCAGTAGATAGCCAACATTTCAAGAAATACATTTACTGACAAATTTTAAGGTGTTTTCAATGATCTCATAATTTGAATGGCATTCAGCTTTGATCTCTGATGGCTATAGAAAAGTTTTACAGTTTTACAAGTCTTTATCATACAAACATCTGAATGAAAGCACTTCTAATTCAAATTCCATCAGACGCACATCACCAGAAAAAATAAGCTTAAATTCATCATCTGTAATTTTCTCAGTTTGCATACCATTTCCAAAGTTTTAAAAAATGTTTAAATCCAAATATTTGTCACTATCTCATCATATAAAGAACTATATTCATTTTTAAAAATTATAACCTTAAATTTTTTTTTTAAATCTACTTTCTCTTCGGATAGACATTTAAATATTTTAAAAACCCCCACCACTTTCAATGTGCAAAGACTTTATCATTTTATTCTGGTTTCTTGTTTAAAAAAAAGGAAGTTGCATTTTTCTTACTATTTAAATCTGGATTAAACAAAGTTCTTCTCTGAACCTCACTTAGTTCTCTTACTGCTTTCTACACTTTTTAATTCCATATTTAAATTTCCCGAAGGTTTTGAAATACCACAGGAAATGGAAGATAATATTTTATTTTGTCCTTCTGCTTTCAGATAAATCACTGTATTATGCTAATAGTTAATTCCTCCAAAGTAGCCTTAGAAGTGTCTCAGTGCCAAAGGTAAAATTTCCTCTCTTTCTCCTGAAGTTATGGAAACACGCAAATCTTATTATAAAATAAAATTGACATCTCAGAGTTTTAAAAACAATTCTCATTGAAACTTAAACAATATTTTTAAAGTATACTTTTTTTATAACTAACACTTAGTGAGTGCTTACTATATGCTACATCCTAACTGAAGTGTTTTGTATGTATAATCTCATTTAGTCTTCATCAGGAAAAAGAAAGGTAAGCTATAAGATAAATGATATCATTATTATTGTAATCATTATTCTTGTTTGATACATAAAGAAAACAAGGCATAGTGAGGCTAAGTCATTTTCTTAAGAGTATGCACTATCAAATGCTGGGGCTAGGATCTGATTTCAGACAGAGTAACAACGAAGTCCACTTACTTCACCACCACATCGTGTTGTCTCCCTGTCTCATGGATATATCTGTCTATTCAAAAGACTTCTAATTCACTCACTGCTCCCTCAAAAAACTCTCAAGAACAAGAACTATCATCAACCTCCCAGACTAGGAATAATTACTTTAAGGAAGCTTCAGTATCCCCAGAGACAGGTTTGTCAAAAAACTAAGGTAGCCCAATGGCACCAAGTGAGCCTCTTAAGACTGGTGGCCCTTTCAGGTGGATTCAAATCGAAGTTGGAATAATCTAAGCAACCACAGTCCAAGAAAAGGACGAGCAACTTGAGGTTTGGTGATGTGCAGTGGTTGAAGGGTCAGAACAAAATATGTCTAAGATTCAGGGAGATCAGGTACACAAATAATAGTAGTTGGAACAAAACAAAGTAAGATAAAGAACAGATGAGCTTACTGACAGCTCAGAAAGGATACTTGCTAACTTACTAAAAAGTGTGTGCATTTTCTACTCAACCCCCAAGAGCCAATGCTAAGTAAGCCTGCCTTAAGACTGGTGGGAAGAAATTACATACTGCTGGTATGTGTGGGCAGGAAGCCAACCCCCAAATGGGAAGAAATTGTCCTAATGTCAGGCTAGCATAGGAGCCCTGCAAAAGGAGTAGGGGCAAATCAATCACTGTAAAACACTGCAAGTGGAGAAAAGGTACAAATTCAGGTGTCAGGGTCACTTCAGGTCAGGTGTCAGGGTCACTTCAGGTCAACTCCTCCTGCTTAACAGCTTTACACTATGCAGTATACAATATTAGGGGAATCAAAACATTAGAAGGATTTCATAAAACTTAGGGATGCATATCTCAAAATAATGTGTTTGTCAGAAATCAACAGAGGAAGAAAAGAAGGACAAAAGTTGAGACACAGGAAATTAATCTGAAAATTTCTTTTAATCTCATAAACACATACAAATGTCTCAGCTCTGTAACTGGAATATTAAGCTTTTGAAATCATCAAAACTCTGGACTATATTTAAAGTTAAATTTTCTCCCCTTCCCTAGTTGGGTTTTCATAATGTGAAGTAAGGAGGAGTAAGTGAAGGCAGAAAAACAGAAAATGCCTTTGCTGTGGTCGAATGTCACCATGTTCTTTGAGCCAAGAAAATGTTGATTATGCTGATTTTTTTCTCATGTAGGTATTTTTATGGATTCTTCCAAAGCTCCTACTTAGAATATTCATTTACATTTCTCATGACACAAAGGACTCCTTTGAGGCAACTCATTCTACTCAGACTCTCTATTGTCATCTTTTGACCTTTCTAAATTGTCCCCTATGGGCAAGATTTAAAAGAGAGGCCCAAGCATGATCTGTCTCCTCAGCAGACCCACATTTTGGTTCTGATTGCATCTTATTTGTTTAGCTATTTATTTTTATTTATTTATTTATTTATTTATTAGAGACAGGGTCTCACTCTGTCACCCAAGCTGGAGTGCAATGGCACAATAATGGCTCACTGCAGCCTCGAACTCCTGGGCTCAAGCTATTCTCCCACCTCAGCTTTCCAAGTAGTTGGAACTACAGGTGTGCACCACCACACCTGACTATTTTGAATTTTTTTGTAGAGAGGGGGTCTTGCTATATTGGTCAGGATGATCTGGAACTCTGGGCCTCAGGCAATCTTCCTGCTCAGCCTCCCAAAGAGCTGGAATTACTGCACTCGACCCAGTTGCATTTTTTGGAAATACTAGCTAGATTCCATACAGTCACCTCATTTTATTATATCATCAGAACAAGCAGCCTCATCCAAACCACTCCAATTTAGATTTCTCAACTGTGTGTCAGATGACAGCCTACTCTGTCCCCATACAGCAAAGGACACACAAATCAAGTCCTTTGAATGCTCCCATCAAATGTCAAATGTTGTCTCACCCATGGCGGACTGAAAGATAGAACCCTTTATGTCTTCTCCTTAAGGGGGATGAATTCACAAATGCTGGCACATCTTCCCCAAGTAATCTTAAATGCTAACCCTTTCCAATCACTACTTAAAACAAGGCCAAAATTAAATGATACATAGAAAACAGAAACAAGGCCTTTAATTCGGACTACATATTAACTAAAACATAGCAAGATATGCATTTTTATTTTATAAAATGTAGAATTTAGTTGCATACTGTCCTATTCAGAATAAAACAAGAATGAATCAAATCCAATTTTTTGCTTCTAAATAACTTCAACAGAACTATATAATGTCATAAGAAATTTTCTATACAACTTTTGACTTTAAGAGGTTACCTCTTAAAGAGGATTACTTTATAAGAAATATTTGAGAGCTTTCTCTTTAGTTTCAATGTACCCTTTGAATACTTTGTCACTCAAGCCATTCACTACCGAAGGGCTTTTGCAATTGTTTTGCATTGGGATTTCAGTTTATCTTTGCAACTTGTTAACAACCAAAGACCAACAGAAGAGACACTAATGCTAAGCAGAGAAGGATGGGGGGGCGGCATGGCAAGCTAGCTGTATATCTTTTTATTCACTAGCAAATATTTTAACATTGCAACAAATTTTATTTTTCTAAAATAATCACCAATGAAGGGATTCTGATGATGAACATTCAAATAAGGAAGACCCACTGTATTCAATTACTGTGGGAACATTTATATGTCAGTAAAGGCACAGAATAGCATCTAGAAGTATACATACCAATCACACATCTGTGGACACTAATGGGTAAACATCTGTGTCAGTTCTGGGTCAGTTTTGATTCATTTATCCTCTCATTATAGGCTTTATTTTCCTGCTTTGCATGACTGGTAAATTTTGATTGTGTTTCAAGACTCTGAATTTTACCTCATTGGGTACTGAATATTTTTGTATTCCTAAAATATTATTGAATATTGTCCTGGGAGGCCATTAAAGAGTTTGATTCTTTCAGATATTCCTTTAAATACTTGTTTAGAATGACCATAGCAGTGCTTAGTCTAGGGCTGATTATTCCTACCTACTAAGGGAAGACTTTCTGTGTATTTACCAGTATCATGTGAATCATAAGGTTTCCTAGGCTAACTGGTAAGAACAGTTATTATTCTCAACCATATGTATATAATGGACACTTTTATCTCCAATTCTTTTATATTTCTTCTTTCACCTGCCTTGGGTAGTTTCCTCATATGCACGTGCTTATCAGTACTCAGCTAAATACTTGAGTGAGATTCTTTGCAGATCTCTGTAGTTCTCTCTATGTGAAGTTCTTTACTCTTTAGTACTCTGTCATCTACAATCTCCAGTCACCTGGGTTTCCTAGGACTCTTAGTTTTCTCCTCAAATTAGTGAGTCCACGGGACTCTGCCTAGGTTTCCACTCCCACATCTCCACACCAACACCATGGCCTGGAAATGCTCTGAAGGCAGTAGGCTAGATTCATCATAAAGTTCTCATTATTTGCTTCTTATCTCTCAGAGATCTCTGCCCTTCATTGACCGATGCCCAGGATTTCACTTTTTCCCTTTTTAATGTTCTCCTTTCCAGCAGAAGGGTAAATCTTGTCCCTCTTATTCCCTCTTAGCTAAAAATGGAATTCCTCTGTATTTGCTTTTTGGTTTGGGGAGGGTTTGAGTTGGAATCTCACTCCATCACCCAGGCTAGAGTACAGTGGCATGCTCACAACCACCCCAGCATCAGCCTGCTGGGCTCAGATGATCTTTCCACCTCAGCCTTCCAAGTAGCTGGAACTACAGGCACGCACTACCATGCCCAGCTACTTTTTTGATTTATTGTAGAGATGAGGTCTTGCCAAGTTGCCCAGGCTGGTCTTGAACCCGTGGGCTCAAGCAGTACTCTCACCTCGCCCTTCCAAAGTGCTGAGATGACTGGCTTGAGCCACCATGCCTGGCCTACATTTGTTATTAAGAGAAGAATGGGAGAAAGGTAGGAAGGACAGATAGGATCGACAGATGCATGGATATATAAATAGATACATAGATTGATACATAAATACATAGACAGATGATAGTGTTAGGTCACACTCTCCCAATAGGGCCTCCAGAATATTAGATCAGACCACTGGGAGTGTGGGTGTCTGGGGTGCAATCAAATGCTGAATGAAAGATGCAAAGAACCGCACAGAAGTTAGATTAGAAAATATAGTTTATTAAAAAGCAAATTAAAAAGAAAGAAGTTTCACCTCCCTAAAGTAGGGGAGGGGGCCAAAGCCAGGAAGCATTGCAACTGCCATAGCTCAAAGAGCACATGGCCACACCAGAGTCTAGCAAGGCAATGGCAAAATGACTGCTCGTGGTTGAGTCCTTTTAACCATTTCCCTTGGTCAGGGAAGGTCATTAAGGTGATTGGTTGGTGGTCCTCTCCACGTCATTACGAAGGGGCAAGTAAGTGCAGGTACTGATGTCAGGTGATCTACAGCAGACAAATGGGTGGGTTAGTCACATGATTGCTACCATGGTGTGGTCTGTCTGTGTTATGCAGGTCACAAAGGACTGATTAGGTTAACATGGGGGTTTGAGCCCAAAGGGGTTTTTCCTGCAAGAGACCTGTCAGCAATCCACAAACCCCTTGACCAAAAGGTGGTCTATTATCATTTCTATGTCCCTGTCCTTGTCTTGCATCTAATGGGGATTTGCTGAGGAGGTGGGGTAGGCTGCTTCTTGACCTGCAGTAGAATGTCTGAATGCTTCCTAAAATCTGCCTATTAAAAGTTTATATATCTATGTCTAACCTGTGCTAGAGTCAAACCGTGTCAGGGGTAAAGTCTAAGCAAAAATGGTTATGCTGAGGCACCAAAAAAAAAAAAACAAAAAAACTACACTAAGTTTATTCTAGGTTTCTATAAGTATCTCCTTTCAGATAGATAAATAGATCGTAGATATATAGGTAGAGATATGGATCTCTGTGTGTGTGTGTGTGTGTGTGTGTGTGTGTTTTAAATCTGAATTCCATAGGGGGCCTGTTTTCATCTCAGAGACTGTTAGATTTTTTTCCAATGAGACCACTAAAGCTGCTTAAATTGGCAGCTAATGATTCTGCTGTGGCTGTCTCAATCATTTACCATTTAGGAACCAAATGTTGTGCTCTTTTTATCTCTGTGAACATATAGCTGTTTTATTAGGCTCCCAAGAGAAGAACCTAGATCTCTCTCTCTCTCTCTCAGCGTTTGGAATAGGCTTCTCTGGGATGTTCTTGAGGAGAATTCATGCTACCACTAAGCATTACACAAAAGCACAGTGACTTTTAATCCCCCAAATCCCCCAGGCAACTCTCCTTCAGAGATGGAAACATTTTTTCCTATACTGTATGCTCTAGATGTTTCTAAAATCCCTGAAATGTAGCATCATAATCAAATAACTGGTCCAGAATCTGCTGCATTTTCAGATTAAACAACTTGCTTCTCCACCCCTCATTTCCACCTTTCCTCACTAGGGTTCCTCACTATTCTAAAGAACAAAATTAATTTATATATTTTAAATACGCTTGGTTCATTTTATATAAAAGGATATTTCCCATATCTGAAATATTTGCTTGATGAATAATGTAAAATAAGATTTTCCCAGATAAACGAGAGATTATAACTCTGTTGAAAATTTAAAGACTGGTTATGATCATAATACATGTAGACAACGTTTTATTGCTCTCTAAAAATAAAGGAACAGATTTAACGTTTTCCATGTGGAATATATCACTTACTTTTAATAACGTAATTGGAAATTTTATCTGCTCCTGTTTGTTCCCTCCTTCTCAGCTTTGATTTCTTTTTATCTTTGAGCCCTTTAACATTCTTTTGCATCTGAAAAAGATTGACTTCACTTGTATCATCCTGTCCCCTTTAGCCATTCAGTTTATTTACCCACCTCTGGAGTGCCTTTGAATCTACTTATTATCTTTACAGAAAAGTACTAGTAATAGTTGAAGAGTTTATTTTATTTAGCTTGCACTTTTCCTAATCCATTAATAATTGCTTGGTAGGTCCTTAAAACTGAAATCTAAGAGACTGGATAGTACATTCTTATTTGTTTTCTCCATAGAGAAATAAATCTACTTGTAAGATTTAACCCTGGAATACTTTAAGAAACTGGTCCAAATGTCATTGAGTTCCAACTGAGAAGTCAATTCTTTCAATTTAGAAATATAATGTACCATTTTGTCAGAAAAATATTTTCCATGTTTAGATTTTTAAGAATATTATCACTAAGTATCAATTTAAAGTACACTTAATGTCAGATTCTACAGATCAAACAAGAATCATTCATCTAGGGTTCATGTTATATAAGTTTTTAGATGGTGTAGGGTGTGTGTGTGTGTGTGTGTGTGTGTTAGATATTAATTAAATTGAAAAATACAATGATTATAAGATTTCTTTCTCGTGAGTAAATGGATCAATGGATGAAGGCATTGGAAAAGAACATAAATTATATACAAAAGGCAATAGGCAGTACATACAAAAGTTTGTATAGATATGAATCAAGCCAGAAATGCAGTAAATATAGCTTTTACTGCAATATTTGCTATTGATTGAAGTGGTAAAGTCTCACTTTTGAGAGTTTGGAATAAGGGAAGTAAGTGACCTGAGACCATGTCTGACAAACAGTGAATCTATTAACAGTGATGAACAAAAAAGCATGAATTCTGAAAATAAAGAAAGAATTCTTTAAGATCTGGCTAGGTGTCAAAATAAGTTTGAAATTGGGGGAATGAGAAATCAAAGTCTAAAACCATATGTTAGAGTCCTAAAATAGACTTGCCTTTTTCTTAGTCCTGTAATAGACAGAAAGAAGAATGATATAACAGAGACTTAGGGAAAATGTACAAAGTTCAGTTCCCCACAGAATTTCAGTAAGACCTTGGGAAAGAGAACAACATCCTTTTACAAAGATATTTAAATCAAATATATTCATTTGCCTGAATTGGTTTGAAAACAATTCTACCCAGAACCAAGAAAATGAACTAGAAAATATTTATAACATTTTAAATCATATGTCTAAGCCATAAGTCAGAGGTCAGAGGGGAAAAATAATTTTATTTATTATTCAACAAGAAATTTGTAAGGTCTTAAGTGAAACAATGTGTTCAGTAGTGAATCTAAAAGCAGGGTGGTTCATGAAGTTGGAAACTCCCTTTCCTCTATAAAGGTGACACTATATAAGTAGCTGTATTGATGTGCGTTTAGTTTTAGGCCACGAACAATGTGTTAATTCTCTGTACTTTCCAATACAGAAATGGCACTGTGGGCATGGTATCTCTAGGAATTGCCCTCTGAGTTGTTCAAATGGCAAGGAAGGGTGTACATTTCAACTCTTGGGCATAATCCCACTAATGAATAGAGTACACTATTCTAAAGGATATACCCAAATATAGTTGAAAGCTATAAGAGAGTTGCAATGTACAGGAAGATCCCATTCTATTTTGCTTTTTTTTTTTATCAATAATCAATATTTTTTATTATGATTTTGTGGGGTACAGTTAAGGGTTAGGTATACAAATACATTTCATTCTGTTGATAAGAGGTGTTTTCCCATCCCCAGACAGATATTTGCTACCATCAATCCCATCTCCCTCACCCCACCATAGTTTCACACTACTGTCAGTTATTTTCTTATAGTATTACATTAGATGTTAAAGGTCCATTATATGAGTGAGAACATGTGATACTCAGATCTTTGTTTCTGTGAGAGGTCACTCAGTATTATAGACTCTAGTTCCATCCAGGTTGCTGCGAAATTCATGATTTTGCTCCTTTTAATGGTTGCATAGTATTCCATCATGTATATATACCACATTTTTTAATCCAGTCCTTTTTTAATGGGGAACACAGTTGCTTCTAGGTTCTTGCTATTGTGAATAATGCTGCGATAAGCATACGTGTGCAGATATCTTTTTTATAGAGTGATTTGAGTTCTTCAGGGTATATTTCCAGTGGGGGGATTGTGGGGTCATATGGGAGGTTGATATTTAAAGCTTTTAGGAATCGCCACACTGCTTTCCACAGAGGTTGCACTAGTTTACACTCCCACCAACAGTGTAGAAGTGTTCCCTTTAGGCCACACCCTCTCCAGCAGCTGTTATTTTTTTAGTTGTTGATAATTGCCATTCTGACTGGAGTTAGGTGGTATCTCAGTGTGGTTTTGATTTGCATCTCCCCGATGATTAGTGACGTTGAACATTTCTTCATGTGTTTGTTGGCTGCTTGGATGTCTTCCTTTGTGAAGTGTCTGTTCATATCTTTTGCCCATTTTATAATGGGGTAGTTTGTTTTTTTCTTTTTAGCACATTTGAGTTCCTTGTAGATCCAAGATGTTAAGCCTTTGTCAGACCTGGTGTTGGTAAATACTTTTTCCCAGTCTGTAGGCTGTCTCCCTGCTCTCTTGATGGTTTCTTTGGCTTTGCAGAAACTTGTCAGTTTAATAAGGTCAAATTTCAATCTTCTCTCTAATGACCTGTGGGGTTCAGGTTTTGTTCAGGAATTGGATGCCAGTTCTGATTTCCATGAGAGTATGTCCTTCATTTTCTAAGGTTCTTATGGTTTGAGGTTTTACATTTAGGTCTCTGAATCATTTGGAGTTAATTTTTGTGTATGGGGATAGATGGGGTCCTGGTTCAATTTTCTGCATGTGGTCAGCCAGTTTTCCCAGCACCATTTACTGAATAGGTTCTCCTCTCCCCAGTGGTAGGTGGTGGAGGCTTTGTCGAAGATGAGTTGATTGAGAAATTGAGGTTTTGCTTTTGGAATCTCAATTCTATTCCACTGATCTATATGCCTGTTCCTATACCAATACCAAGCTGTTTTGATGATGGTAGTTTTATAGTAAAGTTTGAAGTCTGATAATGTGATACCACCTGCTTTGTTTATTTTTGCTGAGGATTGTTCTGGCTATTCTTGGACGTTTGTGTTTCCATATGAATTCCTGTGTTGTTTTTTCTAGGTCTGAGAAGAATGTTGCTGGTAATTTGATGGGTATTGCATTGAATTTGTGGATT
>NW_007233359.1:133949-186782 GCF_000164805.1 Carlito syrichta | reverse complement strand
GCAAAGAGAGATAACTTGACTTTCTCTTTGCCTATTTGGATACCCCATGATTGCCTTTTCTTCTCTGATTGCTCAAGCCAGGACTTCCAATACTATATTGAACAGGAGGGGTGAGAGTGGGCATCCTTGTCTTGTTCCAGTTTTCAGGAAAAATGTTTCCAATTTTTGTCCACTTAGGAGTATGCTGGCTGTGGGTTTCTCATAGATGGCTTTTACTATTTTGAGGTATGTTCCCTGTATGCCTAGATGTTTGAGGGTTTTTATCAAGAAGGGGTGCTGGATTTTATCAAAAGCTTTTTCTGCATCTAATGATATAATCATGTGGTTTTTGTTTTGACATCTGTTGATGTATTTAATTACATTTATGGTTTTAAGAATGTTGAACCAGCCTTGCATCCCAGGGATGAAGCCGACTTGGTCATGATGGATGATTTTTGAGATGTATTGTTGAATCCGGTTTGCTAGGATCTTGTTGAGAATTTTAGCATCTATGTTCATCAAAGATATTGGCCTGTAGTTCTCTTTCTTTGTTGGGTCTTTACCTGGCTTGGGTATCAATGTGATGTTGGCTTCGTAAAATGATTTGGGGAGAGTTCCATCTTTTTCAATCGCCTGAAATACCTTCAGTAGGATTGGTATCAGCTCCTCCTTAAATGTCTTGTATAATTCTGCTGGAAAGCCATCTGGACCAGGGCTTTTTTTGTAGGTAGTTTTCTTATTACGTAGTCGATTTCCTTGATTGTTATTGGTCTATTTAGTGTCTCAATTTCTTCTTGTTCCAACCTAGGTAGGTTGTGTGATGTCAGAAAATCCTCCATTTCCTTAAGGTTTTCAAGTTTGTTTCCACACAAGCGTACGTAGTAGTCTCCAATGATCTTTTGTATTTTTTCAGGGTCAGATGTGACTTCATCTTTTGTGTTTCTGACTGTGCTTATTTGGGTTTTTTCTCGTTTGTTCTTGGTCAGTCTAGCTAGGGGACCATCGATCTTGTTTATCCTTTCGAAGAACCAGCTTTTTGTTTCATTGATTTTTTGTATTATCTTTTTGTCTTCTATGTCCTGGATTTGGGCTTTTAAGGCATCCTAGAGATTTTGGTAAGATGTTTCTTCATTTTCATTTGTTTCCAGGTATCTTTTGATCTCCGTTTTGATTTCATCATTGACCCAGGAGTTGTTTAGCATCATGCTGTTTAGTATCCATGTCTTTGTGGGTTTTGAGGGGACCTTGTTGGTGTCAATGTTTATTTTTATTCCACTGTGGTTCGAAAAGGTGCATGGTAGAATTTCTGACCTTTTAAATTTGCTTATGCTTGATTTTCTGGCCAATTATGTGGTTGATCTTAGAATACGTTCCATGAGGTGATGAGTAGAATGTGTATTCTGTGGTCTTTGGATGGAGTGTTCTGTAGGTATCAATTAAGTCCATCTGTTCCAAAGTCACATTGAGGTTCTGGATCTCCTTGCTGATTTTTTGTCCTGATCATCTGTCTAGGGTTGTGAGTGGGGTATTAAAGTCCCCAGTTATAATGGTGTTAGAGTCAATATCTTTCTTTAGTTTTCCTAGAAGTTGCTTTATGAAAGTTGGTGCACCTATGTTGGGTGAATATATATTTAGTATAGATATTTCTTTTTGATGAATTGAGCCTTTTATCGTTATGTACTGGCCTTCTGTATCTTTTTTGATTTTTAATAGTTTGAAGGGTATTTTGTCTGAAATAAAGATCACTACTCCTCCCTTCTTTTGTATTCCGTTCGACTGAAAGTTTGTTTCCCACCCTCTTACTTTGAGTCTGTGGGTGTCCTTTCTAGTGAGGCGAGTCTCTCGAAGGCAATAGATGGTTGCCTGATGATATTTTATCCATTTTGCCATTCTATGTCTTTTTAGTGGTACATTTAGTCCATTCACATTTAGGCTAACAATTGAAATGCAAGAGTTGATCCCTGTCATAAGGTTCTTACAGAGTTGTTGTCCCTGTTTGTTTGTTGTCTGTCTTTGGGTTTTGGAGTTGGTTCGTGTGTGTTTTTAATCTTTTGCCTGTACTCTTGTGAAGAATGTTGTGTTATTTTTTCCTATTCTTCTGTGTTTAGTACTTTCTTAAGTGTTTCTTGTAGAGGTGGTCTGGTGGCAGCGTAGGTTCTTAGGGATGGGATATCTGGAAAAGATTTCAATTCTCCCTCACTAATGAAGCTTAGTTTGGCTAGGTAGGTTATTCTTGCTTGAAATTGTTTATCTTTTAGAACTTTGAAGATAGGGCTCCAGGCTCTCCTAGCCTGAAGGGTTTCTGTGTATAAATCTGCTGCTATTCTAATTGGTCTTCCCTGGTAGGTAGTCTGGCCTTTTTCTCTTGCTGCCTTTAGGATTTTTTATTTTATAGCTACTTTGTTTAGGTGAATTATTATCTGTCTGGGAGTTGGTCTTCTCATTTGTTGTCTTGCAGGGGTTCTCTGAATCTCTTGTGTTTGGATTTTTTCATCCTTGATGAGCTGAGGGAAGTTTTCTTGAATGATTTCATGAAAATCATGAAATCATTGTTTCATGAAATCATTTGTTCCAGTCTGGTCTCTGTTTCTCTCTCTGCCTCAGAAAGCCCAATTACTCTTAGGTTCGGTCTCTTGAAGTGGTCATTCATCTCTTGAAGGTTTTGTTCTGTCTTTTTGTGCTTCTTTTCTATGCTTTTGACAGTTTGGGTTAGTTCTCTGTTTTGGTCTTCGAGCTTTGAGATTCTATCTTCTGCTTGGCTAGTTCTGCTTTCCATGCTTATTAGTTTGTTATTTATTTCCATCACAGTATTCTTTACTGCTGTTATTTCTGACATCAGCTGCTTCCTATTTTCCTCTTGTCTCTACTCAATTTTTTAAATTCTCTCTAATAATGTCTTGATGTCTGGGTTTGTTGCATGTGACCAGTCATTCTGGGGTCTCTTCATTGTTTGTGTTCCGGGATCTTTTTTCTCAGTGTCTGATCTCCCAGGAGTCTGTGTGAGACCCTTATTCTTCTTTTGGTTTTTCTTCATTGGTGCGGTTTATTCCCCCTCCCTACTTTTTCCTTCCCTCCACGTCACCATCTTCTTGAATTCTGTTATTCAGGGGTAGAGGGATTGCTTTTACTTCTGTCTGTTCAAGCTCCTCTTCTTTATGTATGCCCTCTTACTTTGTTCAATTCTGGAGTTGCACTGTAGGTTGGTGGTGGTCCTTTTTGCAGTTTTAAGATTTACTTAATGGGGGAGCTGTGATTCAAAATCAATCTGCAGGTCCTGGTATTTGCCAATAGGTGTATGGATAATCTGAAGCCCACTTCCCACTGTCTTGTAATCTGTCCATGCAGTGGGGTTGTAGGTTTACTCCCTGAAATAAAATGAGGTTAGCAGAGGGAAGAGAATGGAGCAGACTGTGGGGGGAAGAGGGGGGCTGAGAGAGAGAGGAGTAAGGGGGGAAACAGATGAGTGTAGCAACAAATGGAAAGAGAGAGACCTAAACTGAAACAGTTAAAAACAATACACCATGGCTACAGACTAACCAACTCCCATACAAAAAAAAAATAAAACATACAATGATGCTAACATACAGGCTAACCAACCACCTTATTGTTGTGCTGTTCCTCTATACAAAGATATGGTTTACAGAGAGGAGAAAAGAGAAGAAAAGGAAGAAGAAAAGGAAAAAAAGGAAAAAAACAGTAGGAATAGAATTAAGTCATTACACTATCAGAACCAATCGAGCACACTCTGAGACTTTTCGTTTAAGTCCAGTGTCCTTTCAGCTCTGATTTCTAGCTGTCTTTTCAAGCTGGTAAATTAGTTCGCAGTTAGGGTCAGTTGCCCCTGGCCTGCTGTGAAGGACAATTCAGATCACCCTCAGTTCACCATTCAAATCTGACCTCTGTCTGTTTTTCAAGCTTGTTTCTCCAGTTTTGGTGTTGTTATCTTGTATCGCCAGCAGGTGGTGCTATCTCAGCTGCTCACCTCAGAGGGGGTGGGGCTGGACGGGAACCAGCAGAGGCTGGAGATGGAAGCCTGCCTCAGGGCACACAGGAGGAGACCCACAGCAGGCAGGACGTCACGGTTGCAGGAGAGGTGGCAGTGATCCCAGCAGATCTTCCCTGCCAGGGCTTCAAGGACTGAAGTCGTGGATCGCCTCAGGCATGGGTGGTGCGATGTGCTATGGCCACCACGGAGGCCACAGCAGCACCAGCAGCTGCTGTGTCTGTGCTGCAGTGGCTGTCCAGACCACTGCGATGCCCCAGCTGTGGCAAAAGCCGAACTCTGTGTGAAGAGCAGGCTGCGATGTTGGGGTCCGAAACCCCTGGGGAGAGAGCCAGAGTCCCACTGAAGTTCTCCTTTGCAGAGGGTTTCATATACCAGGTTGCCCCATCACCATCTTGCCGAAAGTCATATTTTGCTTTGTTTTATTGCTCTTTGTCGATATTGTGTGTGTTTTTTTTTCTAAATTGAAGGTTCATGGCAACTCTTCGCCTAGTAAATCTGTTGGCATCATTTTTCTAACAGCATGTACTTTCTTCACATTTTAGTAATTCTAGCAATAGTTCAAACTGTTTCATTATTGTTATGTCTGTTATGTTGATTTGTGACCAGTGATCTTTGATGTTACAATTGTAATTGTTTTGGGGTGTCATGAAATGTGCCCATATAAGGGGGCAAATGTAATTGATCAATGTTGTGTGTGTTCTAACTGCTCAACCAAGTGGCCCTTCCCCCAACCCTTCCTCTCCTCAGGCCTTCCTATTCCCTAAGACATAGCAATATTAATATTAAATCAATCAATAACTCTACAATGACCTCTAAGTGTTCAAGAAAGCTTCACATGTTTGTCACTTTAAATACAAAGCTAGAAATGATTAAGCTTGGTGAGAAAGGCATGTCAAAAGAAAAGATGGGCTGAAAACTTGACCTCTTATGCCAAATGGTTAGCCAAGTTATGAATTCAAAGGAAAAGTTCTTATAGGAATTTAAAAGTCCTACTCCAATTAATACACAAATGATAAGGAAGCAAAATAGCATTATTGCTGATATAGAGAAAGAATTAGTGATCTGAATAGAAGATCAAGTCAGCCACAACATTCCCTTAAGCCAAAGCCTAATCCATAGCAAGGCTGTAACTTTTAATTCTATGAAGGCTGAGAAAGGTAAGGAAGTTGCAGAAGAAAATTTAGCAGCTAGCAGAGATTAGTTCATGAGGTTTAAGGAAAGAAGCTGTCTCCATAAGTGCAAGGTGAAGCAGCAAGTGCTAATGGAGAACTGCAGCAAATTATCTAGAAGCCCTAGCTAAGATCTCTGATGAAGGTGGCTGCTCTAAACAACAGAACTTCCATGTAGACCAAACAGCTGTATATTGAAAGAAGATGCTATCTAGGACTTTCATAGCTAGAGAAGAATCAATGTCTGGCTTCAAAACATCAAAGACAGGGTGACTCTCTTGTTTGGGGCTAATGCAGTTGATGACTTAAAGTTGAAGCCAATCCTCATTAGCCATTCTGAAAATCTGAAATGCTGAATCTACTCTGCATATGTTCTATAAATAAAATAACAAAACCTAAATGACAGTATATGTATGTATATATGTTCATCTGTTTACAGTATGATGTACTGAATATTTTAAGTCCGCTGTTGAGACCTACTGCTCAGAGAAAAACTTTTTTTTTCAAAAAATTATTGCTCATTGACAATGCATAAGGTCACCCAAGAGCTCTGATGGAGATTTAGAAGGATATTCAGGTTGTTTTTATGCCTGCTAACACAACATCCATTCTGTAGCCCATGGATGAAGGAGCTATTTTGACTTTCAAGACTTATTATGTAAGAATTACATTTCATAAGGCTGCAGCTGCCACATATAGTGATTCCACTGATGGAACTGGACAATGTAAATTGAAAATCTCTGGAAAGAATTCACCATTTTAGATACCATTAAGAACATCCATGATTCGTGGGTGGAGGTCAAACTAACAGCATTAGCAGATTGCAGCTCTCATGCATGACTTTGAGGGGTTCAAGACTTCATTGAAGTAAGTCACTGTACATGTAGTGGAAACAGCAAGAGAACTAGAATTAGAAGTGGATGTTGACGATGTGACTGAATTGCTGCAATCTCATGATAAAACTAGAAGAAATGAGGAGTTGCTTTTTATGAATGAGCAATGAAAGTGGTTTCTTGAGATGGAATCTACTCCTGGAGAAGATGCTATAAACATTATTAAAATGACAAAAAAAGGATCCAGAATATTTCATAAACTCAGGTGATAAAGCAGTAGCAGGGTTTGAGAGGATTGACTCCAGTTTTGAAAGATGTTCTACTGTTGATGAAATGCTATCATACAGCATCACATGCTACAAAGAAATCTTTTGTGAAAGGAAGAGTCAACAAATGCTGCAAACTTCATTGCTGTGTTAAAAAATTGCCACAGCTACCTCAACCTTCAACAACCACCACTCTGATCACTTAGCAGCCATCAGCATCAATGCAAGAACCACTAGGACAAAAAATTACAACTCACTGAAGGCTCGATGGGATTCTTAGCATTTTTTAGCAATAAAGTTGTTTTTAAATTTAAGGTATATACATTGTTATTTTAGACATAATGCTGTTGTACACTTAAGAGACTATAGTATAGAGTATATATAACTTTTATATATACTGGAAAACCAAAAAGTTTACATGACTTGCTTTACTGTGGTAGTCTAAAACCAAACCTGCAATATTTTTGAGGTATGCCTATAATTGGGTCACAAGTTCATTAGATACACCCTTGGAATAATTAGAAATTCTAACCACAAAATCTAATAAGACATAGTGAAAGAGATCAAATTAAAGTCTTTAAAGAGTTCCAGTAAGATGGCGATGGCATAGGTGGAACTGGGAGATTCTCCGAATGTGAGTTCCCAAAAAGACTCTTATTTTTCTTCCCCCATCCCCCTGCCTACTGCCAGCTGCACTGGTCTGAAGCCCAGGATCCCTCGGTCCCACGCAGGGCTGGACTTTGCGGTCCCTGGCTGCTGCTGCTCCACTATACATGACCCCTGCCCATGCAGGAGTCTCAGGTCTTGGCTCCCTCCCTGGCTACATCATCTCGACCAGCACCCAGCACCAAGCCACCAGTCACCCAAGGAGGCTCTGGGTGCCTGCCCCACAGAGATACTGGTTCCATTTCTGACTGAAGTACCCTGTGAGGGGCCCAGGGCCACTCTTCCTGCTCACTGCCTGCCCTTTGGAGCTCTTGAGCTCTGGAGTTCTGGGTCCACCCTGGCTGAGGCACCCAGCGGGAGACCCTATGCTTGTGTAAGGGAACAGCATACCTTAAGGAGGTGCTGATCAGAGGCTCTCAGCTCCAGAGGAGGGAACTCCTGACTCCCTCCTCCAACCCAGCCTTCTGGTGACATCCCAGATCCAGTTCCCAGCTGTGCAGCTGATCCCTGGCGCCTCACAGGCCACCACAGCCCATCATAGTGGATCTCCCAGGGACCCAGACAGGGGAGAGAAAGGATCTGTGAAAAAGGAGCTGCCACTGTGGCCACTTTCCAGGCAGAGATTTGCATTGCCCCGCCCGCCTATAAGCAGCCTCCACCTTGGTTCCTAAGGTAACATCACTAAACAGGAGACAAATCCCCCCTTACACTGAATCAGACACAGCCATGCATCACAGACCTCCCAGGCAGCAGGCTAAAAGAACAAACCCAAGCTGCGAGTAAAGCTAGCTGCCTGCAATGAAAGCAAAGGGGAGAGGCTGGAGATCAGAGCTGAAGAGACTTTAGACACTCAGGAAAAATTCGAGAGCTAGTCTGATTTCTTATTGTGACTTTGATTTTATCATTTTGACTGTTTTGTTCACTTTTGTTTGATTTTTGACTTACACTATCTGTTAGTGTTAGGGAAAATGCATCAAAAGTCACAATTTTATTGGTCTGTCTTTGTGTAGCTACCAATATTCTTTAAGGAATTTTGCTTGCATGTTTTTTTCACTTCTCTCTGGCCTTGTGTCTCTTTTTCACCTGTTAGTTGGTATGTATGCTTTCCCTCTCACACTTCTCTCTTTCTAACTTCTTATTGACCTCCCCTTCCTCCATTATTTTCCTCCTTTGTACCTACCTTTGTTCCAGGGACCAAACCTACATCCCGCTGCACAGACAGATTGTAAGGCAGTGGGAAATAGGTTCCAGTGTGTTCATATACCTGTTGGTGGATGCTGGAATCAGCATATAGATTATGAATCACAGTTTCCCGCTCAATTAAAACTCAAAACTGCAAAAAGTACAGCCTGCAGCCCACACTCCAACCTCAAAAGTGAACAAAGCCAGAGGACCCTCATAAGGAAGAACAGGAGATTGCACAAGTGAAGCAAAAGCAACACCATCTTCCCTGAAAAACATAATTAAAGAAGGAGAGGGAAAGGAGGAGAGAGAAAACAATCTACACAAATGAAGAAAAACCAAAAGAAGAATATGGGTCTCTCTCAGACCCCTGGGAAGGCAGAAACTGAGAAAACTGACTTCAGAATACAAACAATGAAGAGCCCCCAGAATGACTGGTCTCAAACTACAGACCTAGATATCAAGACATTAATGGAGAGATTAAAGAGAATTGAGGAGAGACAAGAAGAAACTAGGAAGGAGCTGATAACTGAGATAACAGTAATAAAGAATACTGTGAATGAAATAAATAACAAACTGATAAGCATGGAAAGCAGAATTACCCAAGCAGAAGAAAGAATCTCAGAGCTTGAAGACCAAAATATAGAACTAACCCAAAATGTTAAAAACACAGAAAATAAGATTAAAAAGACAGAACAAAACTGTCAAGAGATGAGCGATTACTTCAAGAGACCGAACCTAAGAGAAATTGCCCTTCCTGAGGCAGAAAGACAGACAGACCACACTGGACCAAACTTTCCTTGAGATGATTCAAGAAAACTTCCCTTATCTAATAAGTGATGCAAAAATTCAAACACAAGAGATTCAGAGAAACCCTGCAGGACAAAAAATGAGAAGACCAACTCCCAGACACATAATAATTGGCCTCAACAAAGTAGGCATAAAAGAAAAAATCCTAACGGCTACAAGAGAAAAAGGCCAGATCACCTACCATGGAAGACCAATTCGAATAGCAGCAGATTTAGCTACAGAAACCCTGCAGGCTAGGAGAGCTTGGAGCCCTATCTTCAAAGTTCTGAAACATAAACAACTTCAAGAATAACCTACCTGGCCAAGTTAAGCTTCGTCAGCGAGGGAGAATTAAAATCTTTCCCAGATATCCAATCCCTAAGAACTTATACTGCCACCAAACCACCTCTACATGAAACACTTAAGAAAGTACTAAACACAGAAAGAAAGGAAAAAAGAACAACGTTCTTCACAAGACTACAAGAAAAAGAATAAAGTATACACGAACCAACCCCAAAACCAAAAGAAAGACAAAAAACCAAGAGGAAGAACAACAACTCTATAAGAACTCTATGATAGGGATGAACTCTCACATTTCAATAATTAGCCTGAATGTGAATGGACTAAATGCACCACTGAAGAGACATAGAATGGCAAAATGAATGAAATATCACCAGGCAACAATATACTGCCTTCAAGAGACCTATCTCACTAGAAAAGACACACATAGATTCAAAGTAAGAGGGTGGGAAACAAATTTTCAGGTGAATGGAACACAAAAGAAAGGACGAATCGTGATCCTAATTTCAGACAAAATACCATTTAAGCTCTCAAAAATTAAGAAAGATACAGAGGGTCACTACATAATGATAAAAGGTTCACTCCATCAACAAGAAATATCTATCCTAAACATATATGCACCCAACATAGATGCACCACTTTCATAAAGCAACTTCTAGGAAAACTAAAGAAAGATATTGACTCTAACACGATCATAACTGGGGACATTAATACCCCACACACAACCCTAGACAGATCATCAGGACAAAAAATCAGCAATGAGATCCAGAACCTCAATGTGACTCATCACAGCATGGAACATACTCTAAGATAGACCACATACTTGGCCATAAATCAAGCATAAGCAAATTTAAAGGACTGAAATATTGCCATGCACCTTCTCGGACCACAGTGGAATAAAAATAAACATTAACACCAACAAGGTCCCTCCAAAACCCACAAAGACATGGATGCTAAACAGCATGATGCTAAACAGTTCTTGGGTCAATGAGGAAATCAAAACAGAGATCAGAAGATACCTGGAAACAAATGAAAATGGAGAAACATCTTACCAAAATCTCTGGGATGCCATGAAAGCTGTAGAAAGACGGGAATTCATATACCTACAAACACACTTGAAGAAAATGGAAGGATCACAAATTAACAGCATAGCAAGTCACCTAAGGAAGCTGGAAAATCAAGACCACAAAAACCCTACTTTCAGCAGAAGAATCCAGTTCACCAAAATAAAAGCCCAACCCAGGACATAGAAGACAAAAATATAATAGAAAAAAACCAGTGAAACAAAAAGTTGGTTCTTCGAAAGAATAAACAAGATCGATGTTTCCCTAGCTAGACTGACCAAGAAAAAGAGAGAAAAAAATCCAAATAAGCACAATCAGAAACAAAAAAGATGAAGTCACATCTGACCCTGAAGAAATGCAAAAGATCATTAGAGACTACTACGTACACTTGTATGGAAATAAGCTTGAAAACCTTAAGGAAATGGAGGACTTTCTGTCATCATATAACCTTCCTAGGTTGAAACAAGAAGAGTTTGAGACCCTAAATAGACCAATAACAATCAAGGAAATTGACTATGTAATAAGAAAACTACCTAAAAAAAAAAAATAGCCTTGGACTAGATGGCTTCCCAGCAGAATTCTACAAGACATTTAAGGAGGAGCTGATAGCAATCCTACTGAAGGTATTCCGGGTGATTGAGAAAGATGGAACTCTCCCCAAATCATTTTACGAAGCCAATATCACATTGATACTCAAGCCAGGTAAAGACCCAACAAAGAAAGAGAACTATAGGCCAATATATTTGATGAACATAGATGCTAAAATTCTCAGCAATATCCTAGCTAACTGGATTCAACAACACATCTCAAAAGTCATCCATTATGACCCAGTAGGCTTCATCCCTGGGATGCAAGTTTGGTTCAACATTTAAAATCATAAATGTAATTAAATACATCAACAGATGTCAAAACAAAAACCACATGATTATATCATTAGATGCAGAAAAAGATTTGATAAAATCCAGCACCCCTTCTTGATAAAAACCCTCGAACATTTAGGCATATGGGGAACATACCTCAAAATAGTAAAAGCCATCTATGAGAAACCCACAGCCAGCATACTCCCAAATGGACAAAAATTGGAACTATTTCCCCTGAAAACTGGAACAAGACAAGGATGCCCACTCTCACCCCTCCTGTTCAATATAGTATTGGAAGTCCTGACTAAAGCAATCAGAAAAGAGAAGACAATTAGGGGTATACAAATAGGAAAGAGGAAGTCAAGTTATCTCTCTTTGCAGATGATATGATTGTGTACCTTGGAAACCCAAGAGGATCTGTCAAAAACCTCCTTACAGTGATAAAGGCCTTTGGCAAAGTCTCAGGCTATAAAATAAATGTGCAATAGACAAGCACATTTCTTTACACCAAAAATAAACAAACAGAAACCCAAATAAAAACCACAATTCCATTCACAATAGCCACACACACAAAATGAAATACCTTGGCATCTTCCTAACCAGAAACGTGAAAGACCTTTACAATGAAAACTACAAAACACTGCTCAAGGAAATCAAAGATGACACAAACAAGTGGAAAAATACCCCATGCTTATGGATTGGAAGAATCAACATTGTGAAGATATCCACCCTACCTAAAGCAATCTACAGATTTAATGCAATACCCATCAAATTACCAGCAACATTCTTCTCAGACCTAGAAAAAGCAACACAGGAGCTCATATGGAAACACAAACCACAAAGAATAGCCAGAACTATCCTCAGTAAAAAAAAAAAACAAAGCAGGTGGTATCACATTAGCAGACTTCAAACTTTACTATAAAACTACAATAATCAAAACAGCTTGGTATTGTTATAGGAACAGGCATATTTCTCAACCAACTAATCTTCAACAAAGACTCCACCACCTACCACTGGGGAGAGGAGAACCTATTCAGTAAATAGTGCTGGGAAAACTGGCTGACCACATGTAGAGGATTGAAACAGGACCCCTATCTATCCCCATACACAAAAATTAACTCTAAATGGATCTGAAACCTAAATGTAAAACTTCAAACTATAAGAACCTTAGAAAATGAAGGACATACCCTCATGGAAATTGGAACTGGCATCTAATTCCTGAACAAAATCCAAAACCCACAGGCAATAAGAGATAAGATAGACAAGTGGGACCTCATTAAACTGACCAGCTTCTGCAAAGCAAAGAAACCATCCAAAGAGCAGGGAGACAGCTCACAGACTGGGAAAAAGTATTTGCCAACTCCAGGTCTGACAAAGGTTAACATTTTGGATCTACAAGGAACTCAAGTGTGCTGAAAAGAAAAAAACAAACAACCCCATTACAAAATGGGCAAAAGATATGAACAGTCAATTCTCAAAGAAAGACATTCGAGCAGCCAACAGGCACATGAAGAAATGTTCAACCTCACTAATCATCAGGGAGATGCAAATCAAAACCACACTGAGATACCACCTAACTCCAGTCAGAATGGCAATTATCAACAACTCAAAAAATAACAGTTGCTGGAGAGGGTGTGGTGAAAGGGAACACTTCTACACTGTTGGTGGGAGTGTAAACTAATGCAACCTCTGTGGAAAGCAGTGTGGTGATTCCTAAAAGCTCTAAATATCAACCTCCCATATGACCCTGCAATCCCCCTACTGGGAATATACCCTGAATAACTCAAATCCCTCTATCAAAAACATACCTGCACACGAATGTTTACCGTAGCATTATTCACAATAGCAAGAACATGGAATCAACCTCTTTTGCTGTCCATCAAAAGAGGACTGTTTTTTAAAAATGTGGTACATATACATGATGGAATACTACACAGCCATAAAAAAGAACAAAATCATGAATTTTGCAGCAACCTGGATGGAACTAGAGTCTGTAATACTGAGTGACCTCTCACAGAAACAAAGATCTGAGTATCACATGTTCTTATTCATACAGTTGTCCTTTATCATCCAACGTAATACCATAAGAAAATGACTGACAGTGGTGGGAAACTATGTGGCGGGGGGAAGAGAGATGGGATTAATGGTAGTAAATATCTGTCTGGGGACCTGGAGACACCTCTTATCAACAAGGGTGCCTGAACGAAGCATATTTGTATACCTAACCCTTAACTGTACCCCAGAATATCATAATAAAAAATATTAATTATAAAAAAAATTAAGTCTTTAAAAATGAAATGGCTATAGTTTGTTATTCAATGTTAATTTTATGGGCTATTTCTAAGATGCCTATTTATCCCTACTAGCTTAATCTTTCAAAAACCAAAGAACATTATCACTCAAAAACATTAGAGGAATAATTAGTGCACAAACAAATATGGTAAAATAGAATAAAATCCCTGGGTATGTGTATGCATTTTTGTTTGTGTTTGTGCAGATTAGAAAGTAGAAAAAGACACAAAGCTTACTTTAAGATTACAATTTAATTACTTAAGTTTTAGGCTGAAGGTTAGTTTCTATATGTATTTAGATTATTCAATGAAAGTTCTGATAAAAAGATTGTGTAGTCGACAGGAGTTTCTGCTGCTTATATTAAAATGCTTGTTATGCTTCTTTGTGATTTTTCCAGGGGCATTTTTTTGTTTACTGGTAAAATGTCTATAAGAGGGCAACAAACTATTACCATTATACAAATATTAGTTTCACAACTGTGAAGAAAGTATGAGAGCATAATAAAATAAAACAAATAGAATAAATAAGATCACATGTAAACCCGACATAGGTTGCCACCGTAGGTAAAATATGTATTTAGTAACTTCCTAATTACCATGATTGAAAAGATAATATACATAGAAAGTTTAAAAAACCTATTGCATATACCCAGGAATGTGTAACTTAGCTAATATAAAATTATTCATTTTTCAATTAAAAATCAAGGGATGTTTTTGTTTATCAATATAATCTTTCTTCTCTGTTGTTGTGTGCTTACATTGTCATAAACTAGGAAATTTCAAAGAATGCATTTTCTTCTTAGAAGGAGCACTGCCTCTAAAGTGACACCAACTACTTCATTTGTAACAAAATATTAATAGAACTAATATCAGAAAAGCCCAACAATGTGATAACTATAAAAATTAGAATGATACTGTACCCAACCTCAAGACATGCATACCTATACCTTCCACCAAAACAACTAGCAATAGTAATATTAGGTGTTCCAGTAAGATGGTAGCTGTCTCAGGGTATTTTGATTAACATATCTACATTTCTACCTTACTTACATGCACAGTATTTTATTCTATGTCTCAGTCTTCAAAATAGGCATTCCTTAGGCTTACTTTTTTGAATATGGAAAATGGATTTCTCACAGAAAATGTGAAAAGTAACTGTTCTTTAATTCACCAAAGGAATTAATTCAATATTCCCTGCATCTTGCCGTCAATTCTCTAACTTCCCACTTCCATTACACAGTTCAGTAATGACTTTAAAAGCAGTTATGGTATGCTATCAGATAGTTGCTAGAGAACTAAATGCTGTTCATAACAATAATAGTTAATGTTGCTTTAGTAATTTATATCTGCCACATTTTTCTAAGTTTTTCATCTATTTTATTAACCATATTTCAAGAAGAATCAGAAGCTTAGAAAGAGCCAACATTTTATTCAAAATGACACAGATAACAAAGGGTGGAGCTGGAATTCTGACCCTCTGTGCATCCTACTCAAGAAGGCAAGCACTCAATCACTCTTAAACACTGCTTGTCATCCAAATGTACCTGCAGATATAGTAGTTGTGAGTCAATTTCTGATGGCATGACTCAAAATTCTAGAATCACAGGCAGCATGCAGCTCGTCGAGCATATGATGATAGTTTCAGCCTCACTCTTGAGTCTAAGATATGTGTATGTCAGATCAGGCAGTGAAATAGTCTTAAACTACTCTAGACATTCAGATCACAGATGTACCCTCTTATGTCTAAGTATTTAGAATATCTGTTACTGATACAAGTTCAAGATCTTCATCACTCACTTGCCTAATTTTTCTGTGAAATTTTTCAACTATTTATTCAAATTTTTTTCTATTTTTCTAACAGCTTTATCGAGTTATAATTGTTGCAAAAAAGCTGTATATATCTAATGTGTAGGGTCCAGCCCCACAAGGGTCGTGAGATTTCCTGAAGGAGAGACGGACAAGCAAAAGACAAAAATAATATACTCGAACACCTGCTTCCTGAACAGATGACAATTTAATGTTAGTTAACACAGAGCTTTTATACCATTTGTAAAGGGGCAAGACAAAGAAAATTCCTTCACGTACATATCTTCTAAAAGTTACCATCTAGTGGTCTTAGCAGCAAACAAACAAGATTCCGATAAACATTCAGACAAGTCTTATTCATAAAGCCAACAATGATACTTTCAGTCCAATGTTCCAAATTACAGTCCTTGAAATGTCTCAAGAAAGTTTCTAAGCGTTCATTTCTTCATGTGTCAGGAATTTTCCCATCTTAGTCTTTTATGTCCTTCAGAGCCTTGTGATAGCCTCCCTTGTCCAGATGTCTTTGTTACTTTTCTCTTATCTTGCAGTGCTTGTTTCTAAAGAGAACTCAAAAGAAGCTTTTAGTAATGTTTCCCAGACCTCCAAGGTTGCTTTCTGTCTTTAGCTAATTTATCATAAAAGTGTCTGATTATTATATTATGAGTTCAGTGAAAATCCACTCTATAAATGTTAACTTAGAGTTTTAACTATTGAATTAAGTAAAAACCTTAAAGATAATCTTTATCCTAAGTCAGTGAAAACAGTGTTATAAATCACCTACATAACTCCTAGATAAGTGTTAGAACTTATAATGAATTCATAATGAACTTACTATAAACTTGTGCTTCTAAAAATCCTTATGTCTAAACACTAAACTACATAATTCTAAATCAAATAAGGAGTGAATATACTTATATCATTTTTACTTAAGCAATATCTAGTAACTTATAACCAAGTGAAAGAAAGCATTCTTGATGTGCTTCAGAGTTTAACCCTTGCATATGTTAGAAAAGGCCAAACAGCATAGTGGGAAATGAAAAAATAAACCATGACATTTCCAGGTTAGCTGTGAGTACTTCGCATAAACATGCCATTTTCTTCTTCCATGACTGCACAGAATTCTTCAGCGGTACCAAACAGCAAAAGTGGAAGACAGAAGGGCCCCAGATTCCCGGGCTCGCCATGTGGTCTGGGGTCTTCAGCCCACCAGAACCCTGTCAATCAGGTGGACCTCCAAGGCTGTCTCCCGACACTAATGTATACAATTGATGAGTTTGGACATATGCAAGCACCTATAATACCATTACCAAAATCAAATTAACAGACACATACAACACCTCCCAAGATTTCTTTGTGTCTTTTTGTTTTTTGTTTTTGTGGTAAGAACACTTAAAATAAGATCTAACCTGTTAACAAATTTTGAGGTGTGCAATATCGTATTGTTAATTATGGGCACTATGTTATTGTAGATCCACAGAACTTGTTAATCCAGCATAACTAAGACTTTATACTCAATGAACAACTCTCTATTTCCCTCACCCCCCCAAACCCCTCGCAATCACTATTATATTACTGCTTCTATGAGTTTGACTGTATTAGATGTCTTGTATACTTGGAGTCATGCATTATTTGTCCTTGCATTATTTCACTTAGCATAACGGCCTCCAGGTTCATCCATGTTGTCACAAATAATAGTATTTCCTTTTGTTAGACTTAATAATGTCCTATTATATGTACGCCACACTGTATTCATTCATGTATTGATGGACACTTGTGTTGTTTTCATATCCTGGTTAATACAAATAATGTTATAGGTAATATGGAAGTGGAGATATCTCTTTGAGAATATAATTTCATTCCTTTCAAAGATATACCCAGAGTAAGAATGCTAGATCATATGGTAGTTCTATTTTTTAATTTTTTTGAGTAAACTCCATGCTGTTTTCCATAGCTGCTGCATTATTTAACATTCGCACCAACAATTCACAAGAGTTCCGGTTTCTCCTCATTCTTGACACACTTCTTATTTTTGACTTTTTTGATAATAAGCATATTAACAGGTGTGAGGTGACATTTCATTGTAATTTTGATTTTAATTTCTCTGATGATTAATGATGTTGAGCACATGTTTATATACCTGTTGGTCATTTGAATGTCTTTTTTGGAGATATATCTGTTCAGATCCTTTGCCCATTTTTATTTGGGTTATTTGTTTGTGTTTTTACTATTTATTTGCTGGAGTTCCTTATATATTTGGGAAACTAACCACTTATGAGATGAATGGCTTGGCTTGCAAATATTTCCTCCCATTCTGCAGGTTGCCTTTTTATTCTGTTGATTATATTCTTTTCTATGCAGAACATTTTAGTTTGATGTAGTCCCATTTGTCTATTTTTTTTCTTTTGTTTTCTAAGCCACTGGTACCATATCCAACAAATCATTGCCAATACCAATGTCCAGAAACTTTTCTCCTATGTTTTCTTCTCATAGTTTTATGATTTGAGGTCTTATATTTATGTCTTTAGTCCATTTTGAGTTGGTTTTTGTTTATGGTGTAATATAGGGGTCCAATTTCATTGTTATGTATGTCAATATCCACTTTTCTCAGCACCATTTGTTGAAGATTGATCTTTCCCCAATTTGGATACTTGGCACCCTCATCAAAGATCAGCAAGCCATATATGCATGAATTTATTTCTGTTCCATTGGTCTATATCTCTGCTTATATGCTGATATCATACTGTTTTAATAACTATAGCTTGTCATATATTTTGAAATCAGGAAGTGAGATGCCTCCTACTTTGCTCTTTCTCAAGAACACTATGTATATTCTGGGTCAACTGTGGTTCCATATTAATTTCAGATTTGATGTTTTTTCTCCTTCTGTAAAACATGGCATTGTGATTTTAAGGGGTGTAACATTGTATCCGTAGATTGCTTTGGTTAGTATGAGCATTTTAACAGTATTAAGTCTTCTAATCCATGAACACAGGGTATCTTTACATTTATTTGTGTATTCTTTTATTTCTGTCCTTTATCTTTTGTAGCTTTTGGTGTATACATCTTTCACCTCCTTGGTTAATTCCTAAGTATTTTATTCTTTTTAATGCTATTATAAATAGGATTGTTTTCTTAATTTTTTTGGATAGTTCATTTTCAGTGTATAAAAACACAGATTATTTTTGTATGCTGATTTGTATTCTGTAGTTTAAATTTATTTATTAATTATACCAATTTTTATCGAGTCTACTTTGTGAAATGTTCATAATTGATTGGCTAATTTCTGAAAAGATTTCATTTCTGTACAGTATAATAAAATCCTTTTTATTTTATATAGTTATAGTCTTTGCAGGAACACTCATAAAAACATATTTATATATGCCTCAAGAGCTTTGATGAAGGTGTTGAGATATAGAAGAAATATCTCAATCAATTGTTGCTTACTTCTGAACCTGTGCTTGAATAAATGGAGTTGTTCTTAGTTAGCAATATTGCCATTATCACAGATTCCATGTAGCAATCAGGTGTGGCTAGTCAAAGCAGATTTTACTATGTGCCTATAAAATATTTTTACTCATAGCACAAAAATGTCAGTTAAGACAGATTTTGGATTCTATACAGTAGGTTATATAAAAGTATGCTAGAAAACTGTCTTAAAATTGAACTATGAAAGCTCTGAAAACCTTTCTACTCCACATCCCTCACAGATTATAAATGGAACATAGATGTCAGTGAGAAAACTCAATTTTATTTTTCTGCAGGTTCACCATTGTATATTTGATAAAAGTCCATTGCCAAAACTAGAAAGTTTGTTGCTATTCAAGTCATTTGCCAGGTATTCCGAAAATGATTTTATTCATGGTTTCTATGTTGCTAAAACTTAATCACTTAATCCACCAGGTCCTGAGACAGCACAAAGTAAATAATGCTTTACTGAACAACAAGGGGAAAGTTAATGAAAAGGTTAGGGAGGGGAAAGAAAATGAGCAGGATCCCATAGAGAAAAAACAGAGTTGCATTTCTTACATTTGGTCCTGATATATCATGAAAACTAATGATATAACTCCCATGAACTGCATGCAAATCAGAGCATTAATCTCCACCAAAATGGTTTATGTTATAGGAGCCCACAAACAGATTTCCTTCAACTGCAGTAAATCAAACATGGTGGGTAGTTTCCGTTTGACTGATGAGTACACATGCCACTGGCGGAAGGGCAGTGACATATGGAAGAACAATAAATATTTTTTTCTGACACTTCAGCAGCCCTTGTTCAATGACACTAAAGGAAGATAGAAGACTTCAGGAGAAAATGCAAACCTGTCTCTATTAGCTGTCGTGCCGCTGCCGAGGCAGCAACTCCAAGGTGATTTGGTGTTCTATGGTGTAGCTTGCACATTCAGTCTTAAACAAATGAGTAGTCTGAAAGCAAAGAATCAATACTTCTCTCAGAACAGTGCTTGCATTTTTCCTTCCAATTATGGCATTCTCCCAATAACTTAGATGTCCTTTAATGATAGTGATATTGGGCATCTTTAGATCCTATGACACAATGCCCAATCAAATTTTGTTAAAACTTCTGTTCTTTGTCCTCCTAAATAACACAGTTTCTTTGCTTTTTGTCTCATAATTTCCCCCTTTCTAGTGAGAAAAATCAGGGACAAATGTGTAAAAATGTAATATGCATTCTGCATGTTACACATTATATTATAATCCATGTCCAAGAGATTTGAGGTATTCAGTTCCAAAACACCTTTTACTAAATTTTCGATTACCTAGGCATTTCCTCAAACCTCCTCAAATGTAATGATTTTGGCACCCACCAAGCATGGTTATTAATGACTACTATGATTCCCTCTATTAGGCAAAACTCAACAGTGCTAAAATATAAAGCTGAGTTATTTTTAGTTCGACTAATGTAGCTTCTAATTCCTTTTGAACACCTGCTGTCGTGTATCAGAGAACACTCTAAATCTCAAGGGCTGAGTTGGTTCAACTCGTGGTTGACTACAAACATACTTCAAAATGGACCTCTGCCAACTCTGGTGCCAGGGTTCCAGTATAGTGGAGTATAAATAACTCACATGATTCAGTCCGATTCTCTGAGTCAAGATTGGGAAGACAGAGTCCTAGATCTGCCACAGAAGCCAGAACCACTAGCGAGCCAGCCATTTTCAGGGCCATCAGGAAAATCACTCATAAAGATGTTTGTGGCAAGTGAGTAATGAGAGTCAGGAAAATTATCCATTTTGAGATCCAAGGAAAAGAAGTTTGTCAGGTATGGATTCCACATCCTGGTAAAAGTGTTGTAAACCTCTTTGGTCATGTTATTATGAGCTGCGCTTGATTGCTAAAACCCCTATTTGAATATCCTGGATTGCATTTTAAGAGACATTAACAAATGTGTGTTGACCTTATGTTTATTCAAAATTGACACTTAAAATATAGGAGTATTGTGGAACAGAAAAAGAGGTCAGAAAATAGGAGCTACAATTTTCTTCTACCATTAATTATCTTTATGACCTTGGGTAAATCACTTATTATTTGTATTTATTTATGACATGTTTTGGTTTTGCTAGATAAAACTTATGGTTATTTTAGTTCTCAAATTCTGGCTTTTTAGTTCTGGCTTTTTAGTTCTATTGAACAGATATATTTACAACCATATCTTTCTATTTAGCTATTGTATTGTAATCACAATTCATAATTAATAAGTCATTCCTGCTTATAAATTATGCTATGTTTTGACAATTTTACGAAAGGTATTTCAAAATGGGAAGTTGACATGAATTGCAAGTGTCCATATACCTAAAATACAATATAGTTCTCTTCAATATACCTAATATGCAAATGTGAAAAACTAAACATGTTTTTAAACTATTATATGTAAACTAAAAAGTTTGACAGAACAGATATAAGTAAAAGAGATAACTCTTCACTATATCAAATTTAGTATTTTTTTATCAGTTAACTCAACAACCATTCACCAAACAAATACCATGGGCCAGATCCTATATAAAGGGGCTGAGGATAGTGCAGTAAATAAGAAATATAAGGACCTTATCTTCATGGACCCCACATTTGGGGAGAAATTAAAATCAGCTAAGGAACATTTATATTGAATTTATAAATGTCCTGAGCAGTATAGTCCTTGTCCTCATGGAATCTATAGTCTAGCTAGAAGAAAGATGATAAATAATTATATGAATACAGGTATTACAAAAAAGTGCAAGGAGCAGAGAGAACAGAAAACAGAGAAAATAAATCCTCACTGAAGGTCAAAGGATGTTTTTCCAAGAAAGTGACTTTATCCTAGAAGAAGAAGGAAGAACATTTGTTTCTTAAAAGTTATAAAAGAGAATGGGGGAGGGAAGAAAAGAAGAATGTTTCTGGAGGGAAGCCTGGGGCAGAATGAGTTTTGGAACATTGAAGAGAATCAAAGGTCACTGAGTATGATTGGTGTAGAGTGAATGAGAGGTACCATCACTGGGGAGATGGGCAGGGATCAGATCAGCTAGGGCCTGGCTGTCAGTTTTCTCAGTTCTTTGACTTTTAAAGCAACAAATACATTTAAAAATAACATGTATTATTAAAAAACACTGTGTTACTAAAATATATCATTAAAATATTAAATATTGATTTGACTCAGTATCAGGTATATTGAGTCAAAATTGCTTCATATACATCCTTTTTGTCAAGTGAGTAGAAACAATATATAAAGCTATAACTATCAAAATATTTAAAATATTGATGCCAACCTGACCCTACATATGTGCCATATCGTGTATGTGCATCTGTGCACATGTACATTCTATAACTAATAATTTCAAAATTGTATAAGCCTTTTCTCAAAGCACACATACCTCTCCTATAATTTTCAAAATAAAATATTATTTTTTGAGAAAAAAATAGGAGCTACAATTTTCTAATTGTTCTAATGTTGATAGGAAAGTGACAAGGATTATAAGAACAGTATTAATTTTCTAGAGCAGTTCCAAACATTATATACACCTAGTTCACATGCTAAGGAATAAAGAAAAAAAATCTAAGGTTCCTAGTCCAGAATTTGACATACATATTTTGTTTTTCCTCATGTGGAAGAAATTAGGCCAATTGAACACAACAAAGAATTCAATCTTATTTTTAATTAGTCATTGAATAATAATAAATCATGCATGGATATAAGAGAGATAAATTATCTTTTTAGGCATTGTATCATGGACATATATACCTTTAAATCAATAAGCTGTTTATAAGATTTACCCTAGAACTTAGGTATTCCAAAATTTAAGAGACGTCCTTAGAAAGGACACTAACACCACTAGATTCATTGATGAGGACTGGCAAAAGAAACAAAGCGATGCTGCATCTGAGTAGCAGGTGCCTCTAGATCATTCTATTTTCTAGCAAGTCCTGAAAACTTAGCTGCCCTGACATGAATTTACACCCATTCCTTACATTAAGTGCAAGCTAGAAACATGCAGTCAAAAATTGATGAGGGAAATGGTGCACTTTGAGTGTAAACATTTTTTTCTGAGGTTTTTAAACTTCCTATTTCAATTCCATTAAGCCTAGCTATATTTTTACGTTTTTTTTCTTTCATAGTCTTTTTTCTAATGCATTCCTCTATCAAAAATTGATAAATGTATGAAGTAAATAAATTTATTAGTTTATTTTTGTGTAATATAATGTCACATTGCATAAACTATGGATCCAAATTCCAATTTTGCCTCTGACACCATTTTCATTTTTCATTTTTTTGTCAGAATCTGGGGCAGAAAGTTCAGGCTTCAAACAAATAGCAGTTAAACTCAATCTAGCACATATTTTAGATTAAGCCTGTAAACCCTGGGAATAAGTTTTTTTCTGCTCTTTGTTCTCTTTATCTCAGAAGAAGATTGGAGAAGAAAAAATAAAACCTAATTTAGATCCACTTTATAACATGTTAAAAATGAAGCTTTAACTGAGATACCAATTCACAATAAATATTAAATTTCAAAGCCAAATTACTATATGCTAAACTTATTTTTAAAGAGATACACATTGGAATAACCTGAAGAGCTCAAGAAAATACTGATGCCTGGGTTCTATCCCCAGGAATTATTACATTTAACTAATGTGTGGCCTGGGAATTGTGATTTTTACAAAGCTAACTGTCAGAGTTCTCCAGAGAAACAGAACCAATAGGAAAGGTGATTTAGATATAGCTAGATATGGATATTGATAATATAGATTATTTATAGGTATTTATTATTTATGGGTTTGCAGTTATAGACAGATGTATAAGAGGAGATTTATTGGAGGAATTGGCTCACATAATTATGGAGGCCGAGAAGTGCCAAACCATCTACACGCTGGAGACTCTGGGATGCGGGTAGGGTCAATCAGTCCAAGTCTGAAGACCTGAGAACCTGAGAAGCTGCTGGTTTAAGTCCTGGAGTTTAAAAGCCAAAGAACCTAGAGTTCCGATGTCCAAGGACAGAAGAAGAAGACTTCATCCAACCACCAGGAGAGGAAGAGGGAAAGGAAGAGGGAGAGGGGGAGTGAGAAACCGATTTGCCTTTCCTTTTATGTTCTATCAGAATTCCCAGCTGATTGAGCGGTGCCTGTCCACTTTGAGGGTGGATCGTCCCCACTTAGTTCACTCAGACTCACATACCAATCTTTTCTGGAGACACCATAACAGACATACTTCAAAATAATACTTTACCAGTTCGCTAGGTATTCCTTAATCCAATCAAGTTGACATTTAAAATTAAGCACCACAAGTCTACCCCTTGTCAACTTGGCACATATATGCATCTCTTTAAACCAGACTTAATCTCCTGTGAACAGCCCAAAATGCACCAATCGCTTCCTCATGAAAGAATGTAAAGTCCTTAGTTGATATTTACTCTTCTCCTGATAGCCTATAACTTAAATACTATTATGTAAAATTAATAATAATTAAATACCGAATTAAAGGCAATAAATTATAGGTTACATAGTGGAGGAATAAAACAAAAAATGAAAACAAAGACATTTGCTTATTGTGGAGAAATGCCACTTAACTGCTTGATAAATATTTTTGAATTAAATTGATAGCATGATGCTTCAAATCCTAAGCTTAATGAAATATTAATGTAGGAATTCTTTTTAAACTAGTGAAAGAAAGATTGAAGTATCCATCAGTTGATACTGCTTATGGACTTGCTAGGAATAATTCAACTGTCTTTACAGAGTCTTTTTCTTATAGAGACTATAGCTAATTCTTCTATTTCTTTAATCATATATAGTATAGGTTTATTGATGTCTAGATTGATTATAATTTGATTATGTATATGAGAACTTTTATTAAAATCTAAAAACAATATTTTTGAAGTAAATGTTATCTGGAAGATCCATTTCCAAAATAGACTCTACCCATTAAATTTGTATGTGTTGTGTTACAGAAGTAAGGGGTATTTTTCTTATAGTGGTCATAAAATAACAGTTAAAGGTCAGGATTAGGGAAAGAATTGTTAGAAATCCCTACCAGCTGAGTGGTTCTATCAAAATAATAATAATAAAGTGCATTTCCTTTCAAGATTTCCACAACTTACTGTGCACTCACGTGTGTGTGTGTGTGTGTGTGTGTGTGTGTGTGTGTGTGTGTGTGTGTAAGAGAGAGAGAGAGAGAGAGAGAGAGAGAGAGAGAGAATTACTGTCATCATGTCATGTCATCATTCACATTTTGGCACAACCAGTTTTTTTTACTTAAAATATTTTTGCTTCTTTTGTACTTAATACTAACAGTCAATTTGTGTTGCTTCTTATATTTCAAACAACTTTAAAACCCCACTCTGAGGGAGGTTCAAATGCTCTGTAGTACTGGGAGTAAGAGCAAATACAGTGGCAACATAACAGAAAAGCTGTGTTGCCCATATATATGTGGCGTGTGTGGGTATGTGTGTATGTATGTATGTACAGTTCACTTTGGGAATAACTGAATATTCATTTCTGCCATGTAGCAACATGACTAGACAGTTGTCATTTTCTTTAGCCGATAGTGATAAAATTCTTTCTTTAGCCAATAGTGATATAAATTCTTTCAGTTGTCCTTCTGCTTGCAATATTATAGATGTCTCATTGATAGGTTCTAAATCTTCAGGGAACAGATGACTTTTGAATCTTTTTTTTAATTCGAAAGAACAGTTGTTTTATATCATCATCAGTTAATTCCTGTCAGTGAGGAAACAAACTAAGTACTTTCTTAGTTGGTTGATATTTGAAAAAACTAAGCACATTCTTTAATGACACTGGCTGAAGATCAATACAAGACCTCAGTATCTACTTCGATTGAGGTACATTTATAATTACTCATGTTAGGAAACTCCTTAAATTGCATCTCACAAGGTTATTATATTCCTGCTGATGCTATAACCCAACACCCTAGAAAAATAGAAAGCATATGTTGTGAGTTGCTTAGTGTAAATATCACCATAACATTTAAAAATGATTTATTAAAGTCACTGTTGTCTCCATCCTCCTTACCATAACTCTCCTTATTCTTAAATAAGACAAGTGTAGGGTATATGCCTAGATAACAGTTTTTTCTACAGCCAGGGTCTTTTGATGGTCTAGGAAAATTCCTAGAATCCAGTAGAGCTGATAAGACTGAGATGTGGAAAGGATTAAAGACACGAAAAGGAATTGGCCTATTGATTCAATACTCTTCCATCTTATTACAGATCTGGCCAGGCAGTGTTTAGAAACTCCTAGAACTAAGCTCATAATGTCCTCAAGGATATGTATAATTAAGTAAAAGTGTAGCCAACCAGTAGAGGAGCAGTTCTATAGGGAAGAAGCAATTACTTTGCAATCAGACAATCTTGATATGAAATGCTAACTCTACCACTTAGTAATGACTTAACTCATCAAAACCTCAGTTTATCATTACTAAAATAGAGAGGGGCTGCTGAGAACACTGAGTGTTATTTAGTCAGTTTAGAGTGTTATTTAACAAATATTTATAGAGCATGTGCTATATTTCAAGTATAACACAAAGACTGAGAAGATGGAGATGAAAAGGCAGACCCTGCATTCAAGAGGACTAAGAGGTGGTAGGCATGCAGACTTATAGACCCTATAATAGAATATGGTAATTACTGTAATTACAATGTGTAGTAGGTGGAGGGGGGCAGGAAGCCCAGGCATGCTTAGAGGAATAAAGGAGCTCTTCACAAGGAAGATAACCATGGGCCGAGGCTTTGAGAATTCAAATAGACGTTTGTTAGAGATACTGTCCTAGGGACAGCATTCTAGACAGAAAGAAAAATCTTATAAATGACATGAAGATATAAGACTAGTGTTGGGCTACAGATTTATAGCAAGAGGATATAAAAGAACAGTTACAGAAAATTACATTAGTCAGGTAGGTGAGGGCCAGAGAACCAAAAGAATGGTATGCTACACCAAAGAATTTGGTATTTTTCCTGAAAGTGATGAGATGCCAATGAAATACTCTAAGAGAGTTAATGTCACGTTTGCTCGAGAAAGATTATTCTGGAAAGATTTTTGGAAGCTAGAGTGGAGAAGAGTAAAAATAAGAAAGAGAGAACAGTGAAGAGAACATTCAATAATATGGATAAAACTTGACAGTAGCAGTAGGTAACAAAGCTAATAGGTAAAGACTTTACTTGTGGAGTAGAATGAACAAATATGTGTACAAATTGTGGGAGATAGGGAGATCTGGAAGCAGTTTTAGGTTTGGGTCTTGCACAACTGCATGAATGGTATCTGCTACTTAACAAGAAAAGAAATTTTAGAAGTATGTAGAAATGAGAAGGTGGTGAATTTGATAATGAGTCTCCAGAATATAAGGTGTTTATGAGATGTTTATTTGAAAAATGTAAAGCATCTAGAAAATAACCTGGCACATAATAGATAGAGCATTGTAATTCACCTTCCTTCTTCTTCCAAGAATAATTTTCATTAAGCTATTGAATATATGTAAACAAAACTTGAGGCAGAATAATTGGTATCCTTTCAGCTTGAGAACTAATTTTTTTCTAGATATTTAGCACATGTTCTTCCTTTTGCCTACATGGTCTTGCCTGCCCAGTTCTTCACATGGCTGGCTCCTTTCATTCTCCTATTCTTGATTTGAACATCTTCTAAGTCAGGCCTTCTCTGGCCATGCTAAGTAACTTAGTGTGTTTCACATTATTCGATTCATGACTTTTACAGAAAATTTCTCAATTTTCAAATAAATAATTCATATTGGCTTATCTTCTTGTTAGTTTATCTGCTTTTCCCACTGGATTCTAATCTAAGGTCTACATTGACTGACTGAATAAATGAATGAAATTAGTAGATTCTATTTTATTCTGAAATTAATTATCCAATTTGTGGATATAAAAACTCCTTAACTTATTCATATTATAAATATATGCAAAACTCACATTGTTTTCAGATTTTTCATGTTTCACTTGTAAACATCTCAAAATAAAGCAGAGAAAGATGAGAAAGTTCATGAAACACAAAATTATGAAACAGTCTTTTTTACAAATAATAATGAATGCCTGAGGTTTGTGCACTACCCCATGGTAAATGTATTGCTAATTGGAATTCTAACAAAAATTATGGGCCAACAACAATAAAGCCCCCAGAGCAATGAAAGTAAATAAAATCCTACTTGACCATCTATTATAGACAAACCACTCTACCATTTTGGCAGCTGATAAGGTAAGATTTAAAGCACAGTACTGGCCGGGCTCGGGGGCTCAGCCTGTAATCCCAGCACATTGGGAGGCCAAGGAGAGTGGATTGTCTGAGCCCACGGGTTGGAGACCAGCCCAGGCAATCTGGCAAGACCTCTTCTCTACAATAAACAAAAAATTAGCCAGGTGATAGTGCATGCCTGTAGTTCCAGCTACTTAGAAGGCTGAAGCAGAAGGATCGCCAGAGCCCAGCAGGTCTATGCTGGGTTGGCTGTGAGCGTGCCACTGCACTCCAGCCTGGGCAACAGAGTGAGACTCCACTCAAAAAAATAAAAAATAAAATAAAGCACAGTACTTTCCTTAGATGAATTTACAACTTAGTAATGACAATAGAAAATTACTAATGACTAAACCATGTGGCAGAATGTGAAACAAACTATGATAGATGTTCCAGCACAATACTGTCAGAAACCATAGACATCCTTCCCAAGTCAGCAATGTGCTTTCTTAAGATATAGTGGCATCATTTGTAATGCAAGCATAGACAAGATAACAAACAATAGCCTAGGGGAGCAATTCAGATCATGGGAATTTGATGCTATCCTTGGAAATGCACACCATATAGCAGAATACAATCACAGGATAAGAGACCACAGAATAATTCATGGTCTTTAGTGAATGTTTGGAATGCACATCTTCATCAAATTTTTGTGAGTCTTTTTAGGCAACTTTATGAAAGCATTTTAATAAAATTTAATAGCGACCAAATAATATATTTTTTAATTCCCTATTCTACCTGGGTGATGCCAAATTACTGCATATGCTACTATGCTTTGTTTTTCCTTCATGTCTTTTGTGACTTTCAAATACACATAAAAGACCCATAATATCTGTAGCTTGAGAAATTACATTTGAGATTTTTATACTCATAGTCTTTTTACTGCTTACCTTGTCACCTGAGAAATACAAATCAAAGACCAATTCATTTTGTTAATGATGCAAGAGCAAATAAAATCCATTTCAATTGTCCTGGTTCTGAAGTGAAGAGAAAGAGAAATTTTGTCAAAGTAAATAGGATGTGAAGACATTGGATGATGATACATTAAATAGGTTTCAATGATATGGTCATCTTTATCATCAGTTTCACAATTTAATTATTAAATCTCTCCTTTCATGATTTTCCTTCATGTTGAATTTTTATGCATCAGAAAATGTGTTAAAACCTAAGGAAGAAATTCTGGTAAAATGTAAAAACTTACTTCTATAACCTAGCTATTCTCAGGTCAAAATTTACAATAATGTTTACTACTCCCAGGACTAATATTTTTAGATTAAGTCCAATGTCTGAATTTTTCCACATTTGTGAATTCATGACAACTAGTTAATACAGTCTTTTGGTCATGAAATAGATTGTTTTATTTCTACCAAATTAATTATAAATTATTATTTTATCAGTAATATTTCCTTATGTCTGTGTTTTTATTACTATTTTATTTTAACTGGAAGAACTTACTAGTGTTAATGGCTCCATTCTTGCAATACGTAGTAGCAATGCATTGTATTTAGAACTCCATTTATAATTTTCCACACACTTTTATTAATGCTATATGCATTATTAAATATGCATTCTATTTTGTTGCATTTACCAATTTTCATTTTTTCATTTAGCAAATTAACACTACATTGAGATACCAATTTTCATTTTTTCATTTAGCAAAAAACAAATATCTTAGAACCCTCTCTATTTTAAAGTTATGGTGAAACATACATTGTCATACATTGTGAGTGAGAATGTCAACTGGAATAGATTCTATGGAGAGGAATCTGACAATACCTGTCTAATTTAGAAATACATACGCCAAACATCACTACCTCTGGGAATTGCGACAAATCAAATGAGACATGAACCAGGTTTTTCAGATCATCATTATCCCAACTCCTCCTGCAGTTAGGTATGACTCATCACTAAATGCTTTCCAGTGAAATATGGGCAGAGTTCATGCGTACTTGTATCAAAGAACCAAAAAGTTTGCTACATCCTTCTCCCTTCCTCCTAATTGAAATAGCCATAAACAGAGTGACTTTAGAAACCACATGCCTTGATTCTATAAATGACCTTCATGAGTTTTGATTTTTTAAATCAGAAATGACTCACAGCATGAATAATCAGAATGTATATATTATGCGCCTTAACAATGTAAAAGTCTTGTTATAACTGATAGAAAGTGATAGACAAGCAAGAGTAGAGCTGAAGGCAAGTGGATGGGGGTCTACATTTTTCATTTTACATAGCAGGGAATCAAGAGATACTTTCTAAAATTGATCAAGAAAGAAATGTGTGTTTATGCAAATTATGAAATATACCATGGGTAATCAAAAATTGATTTTAACTAACCCGTATATAGAAGAAGAGGGTAATATATGGCACAAGGAAGCTAACCTTCCTCTTTCATAACTCAGAGTCAATGTATATTGCTTAAAGATGATAAACTAAAAAAAAAACCAGAGAGAGAAGCAAATGTATCCTTAAAGTTACTAAAGAATATCCTGAAGTGCTAAAGACAGAGTCAAAAGCCATTACCTCTGAGGAGTGAAGGTCAGCAAGTACTTTATCTTTACTCCTTTTTTCTCCTGTTGAATTCAAACAAAATGTAATTGAATGATTTTATTTAAAAGTAGATTAGATCTCCATTTTCTAAATGTCAGTACTACAGAATGAGAGGACAGTGGCAAGACTACAGCTTGTCCATGCCTGTCATACAGCAAAGACCACCTGCCCAGGTACCACATCCTCAGACAACAAAATAGCCTTTACTGTATCATATGAAGCTATTAAGACATTGGGAGTACATTTTTAAATTATGAGTGGCAACTTAAAAGGATAAAAATTCATCATGATTGCAATATTATTCGGAGCATTGTGAGAATGGGAACTTCAAACTTCATAACCTCATGCAGTGACCATCTTGCCAATTGGTAGTTTTCTTTCCAGTTCGATGGCCCAGTAGCTATCCTAGAATTAAAAACTCTATAGAACCCTAGTAAACCATTCAGTTGTCATTTCAAACTTCTAAGGGAAAAATAAGCACAACTGACAACAAATCTAAATTCCACCAAGACAAAAACCATTTGATTTCATAAAATAACCAATCAGTTCTTTGACAAAAAAAATCACTAAACTCTACCGCACTAAAGCAGAGATGCACCTACAAAAATTTATTTTTAAGTTCTAAGATCTTGATACAAACACAAAACTAATACCATTAAATTCCTCCTGTACTTATAGATCATTAATAAAAAAACAATCTTAGCCTATAAATAGAAAAATGACAATTTGTTTATATAGAATATTTAATTCCCGCATTTTCCACTTATGCTTTGCCAAGGCACGCAATGAAGAGAAGGGAACCACAACATAAAATTGTAACTATGAGACAAAAATGCAGAAAAACACACTAATTAAGACTAAGGGAAAGATTATTCTGGCTGTGAAAATATGAATTGAAGAATATTCTCAAGACATCTCATTTTTAAATAAATATAGTGAAGAAAGCAAATCAAGCTAATAAAGTTCACTCGTTCTGCAATCTAGCTGGTCTTCAGATAAAAGTTATTTATAGTAAGTATAGTAATTGCATATAAATACGTTCTTACAAAAATGCTTTGGAATGTTTCGAAGGGCTTTGAACATGGTCCTCTAAATTTTCAAAATCTCAACCAAGGTAAATAATCTGGTAAACAAACACACGTTGATTTCATGAAGGTTTTATTGTATAAGCCTAAGGAACCTGTTGAAGAAAGCAGTTGGACTCTTAAGTGCCTTTCAGGTCAGGCCTGTGCTTTATTTTTATTTTTATTTTTATTGAGCCTGGTGTTCACAGTAAACACTTAATATATTTTTGTTAAAGTATGGACAAAAATAAAGAAATAAAGAAAAGTGGAAGACAGGGTGGAGTGAGGAAGAGATGGAGAAGGGAAGAAAGAAAATAGAAAGGGAAAGAAGAAAATGAAGGAATCTGAAGAACAGTGCCATACTCAATTCCTTCTGAGAATTTCTCAAAAATGACACATTATTTTAATACATCTAAATAGAAACTAAATGAGAAGGAAAAGAGGTGAAATACACCAATTAAAAGGCTATATAAAGAGGAAAACTGATATTGTCACCAGAGGAAAAAAAACAAGAGAATTTATGGAACATGCTACTTTTCTAAGTTGTGCCATATTAATAGTAAACCACAATACTAGCAATGAAGACCCTGGGACATATATTTGACTAGGTCTTCATGCTGATAAATTAACAAGACCAATATTTTAAAACTCATCCAATCCCCAGATGTCACATGACATAATCAAGTGACAAACAACTGTGTAGATTTAATTTTATCTTCTTGATACCAGGTTGTAGCAATATCTGAGGAATTTTTTGCCAAAAAACACAAATATGAATTTAAACAGAATTTTTTTTTTTAAGTTGGAGTCTCGCTCTGTCACCCAGGCTGGAGTGCAGTGGCACGCTCTGGTCACCGCAGCCTCGACCTGTTGGGCTCTGGTGATCCTTCTGCCTCAGCCTTTCAAGCTTCTAGAACTACAGGTACACGCTACCATGCCCAGCTAATTTTTTATTTATTGTAGAGACGAGGTCTCACCATGTTGCTCAGGCTGGTCTCGAACCCACAGGCACAGGCAATCATCCTCAAGCCTTGGCCTCTCAAAGTGCTGGGATTATAGGCTTGAGCTACCGTTCCTGACCTAAACAGAATATTTTTAAAAACTGAAAGTGTTCCTCTCCCAAAAATACAAGGAAGGAGATATACTTACAGTGTTTTACTAAGAAGAACAGGAAACCAGAAACTAAATTTGTGGGCATGGAGATTGGATACAAGATTTCTGCAAACCACTGTTTATAACATGTGTATGCTCTTAGAAAGGCCATTCTTCATTTCAATTATTCAGTTTTTATTTACAATCTTTTTATATTCGCCAAAGCATCTATCCAATGAGTTGAAAAAGAAAAGTTACATTGATAAATGAGAGAAGTCAAACAAAATGCAACACAACCTAAAATTTAAAAATGGACAATTCTCATTGAGACAAATTAGCTTTAAATTACCTTTTCCTCAGTACAGTTGGAAAGAAATACTCAATACCTACCTAGTTGATTTCCCTCTCTGCTGGGAATTAGCTTACAGTACTCATAACTTGTTCATTTAATTAAAATACTCAAGGAATTTTTTTAATCAATGTTTTTTATTTGTAAATTGTGGGGTACAGTTAAGGGTTAGGTATACAAATATGCATCATTCAGGCACCCTTGTGGATAACTACCTTCCCCTCCCCCCCCATAGTTTCCCACCACTGTCAATCCTTTTCTTATAGTATTACGATAGATGGTGAAGATCCACTATATGAGTGAAAACATGTGACACTCAGATCTTTGTTTCTGTGAGAGATCACTCAGTATTACAGACTCTAGTTCCATCCAGGTTGTTGTGAAATTCATGATTTTGTTATTTTTCGTGGCTGTGTAGTATTCCATCGTGTATATGTACCACCTTTTTAAAATCCAGTCCTCTTTTGATGGATAGTATGGTTGGTTCTTGCTATTGTGAACAATGCTGCGATAAACATACGTGTGCAGCTATCTTTTTTATAGAGTTATTTGAGTTCTTCAGGTTATATTCCCAGTAGTAGGGGGATTGCAGGATCTTATGGAAGGACGATATTTAGAGCTTTTAGGAATCGCCACACTGTTTTCCACAGAGGTTGCACTAGTTTACACTCCCACCAACAGTGTAGAAGTGTTCCCTTTCACCACACCCTCTCCAGTAACTGTTATTTTTTGAGTTATTGATAATTGCCATTCTGACTGGAGTTATGTGGTATCTCAGTGTGGATTTGACTTGCATCTCCTTGATGATTAGTGAGGTTGAACATTTCTCCATGTATCTGCTGGCTGCTCGGATGTCTTCCTTTGAGAAGTGTCTGTTCATATCTTTTGCCCACTTTGTAATGGGGTTGTTTGTTTTTTTCTTTTCAGCACATTTGAGTTCCTTGTAGATCCAAAATGTTAAGCCTTTGTCAGACCTGGAGTTGGCAAATACTTTTTCTCAGTCTGTGGGCTGTCTCCCTGCTCTCTTGATGGTTTCTTTGGCTTTGCAGAAGCTTGTCAGTTTAATGAGGTCCCACTTGTCTATCTTATCTCTTATTGCCTGTGGGTTTTGGATTTTGTTCAGGAATTGGATGCCAGTTCCGATTTCCGTGAGTGTATGTCCTTCATTTTTTAAGGTTCTTATGGTTTGAAGTTTTACATTTAGGTCTCTGATCCATTTAGAGTTAATTTTTGTGTATGGGGATAGATAGGGGTCCTGTTTCAATCTTCTGTATGTGGTCAGCCAGTTTTCCCAGCACCATTTACTGAATAGGTTCTCCTCTCCCCAGTGGTAGGTGGTAGGGGCTTTGTCGAAGATGAGTTGGTTGAGAAATTGTGGTTTTGCTTCTGGAATCTCAGTTTTATTCCATTGGTCTATATGCCTGTTCCTGAATGATAGCCATTCTTATTGGAGTTAGGTGGTATCTCAATGTGGTTTTTATTTACATTTCTCTGATGATTAGTGAGGCTGAGCATTTTTTCTTGTGTCTGTTGGCTGTTTGTATGTTGTCTTTTGAGAAGCATCTATTCATGTCTTTTGCCCACTTTTTAATGGACGTGTTTGTTTTTTTTCCTTTTGGCATGTTTGAGCTCCTTATAGATTCTGGATGTTAAGCCTTTGTCAGATACGCAGTTAGAAAATATTTTTTCCCATTCTGTGGACTGTCTCCCTAATCTCTTAATGGTTTCTTTTGCTTTGAGGAAGCTTTTCAGTTTGATGAGGTCCCACTTGTCTATCTTATCTCTTATAGCATGGACTTTTGGGGTTTTGATCAGAAATCAGTTGCCTGTTCTGATTTCCATAAGGGTGTCTCCTGCATTTTCTAAGCTTCTTAAAGTTTTGGGTTTTACATTTAGGTCTTTGATCCATTTGGAGTTGATTTTTGTATATGATGATAGGTAGGGGTCCTGTTTCAATCTTCTGCATGTGGTCAGCCAGTTTTCCCAGTATCATTTGCTAAATGTGGTCTCCTTTTCCCAGTGGTTGCTGTTGGTGGCTTTGTCAAATATGAGTTGGTCAAGAGATCAAGTTTTTGCTTCCATAATCTGTGGCCTGTTCCACTGGTCTATGTGCCCATTTTTGTACCAGTACCAGGCTATTTTGCTTCTGGTAGACTTGTAGTAAAGTTTAACGTCTGGAAGTGTGACACCTACCTCTTTGTTCCTATTGCTAAGTATTGTTTTGGCTGTTCATGCTCTTTTTTATTTCCATGTGAATTTTGTGTTGTAATTTCCAGGTCTGAGAAAAATAATGTTGGTAATTTAATGGGTATTACATTGAATCTGTAGAGTTTTTGGCTTGGAAGACATCTTGACAATATTGATTCTTCCAATTCATGAGCATGGAATATTTTTCCATTTGTTTGTGTCATCCTTGATTTCTTTGAGCAGTGTTTTTTGTAGTTCTTGTTGTAAAGTTCTTTCACTTCTCTGGTTAGGTGGATGTCAAAGTATTTCATTTTTTTGTGTGTGGCTAGTGTAAATTGGATTTTGCTTTTTATTTGGCACTCTGTCTGCTTGTTGTGGGTGTATATAAATGCAACTGTCCTCTGCAAATTGATTTTGTACTTCAAGACTTTACTGAAGTCAATTATCAGTGCAAGGATACTTGACAGATTCCCTAAGGTTTTCAAGATATAGAATCAAGCCGGGCTCAGTGGCTCAGCCTGTAATCCCGTGCCTTTGGGAGGCTGAGGTGAGTGGATTGCCTGAGTCCGCGGGTTCGAGACCTGCCTGGGCAGCGAGACCTCATCTCTACGATAAAATTTTAAAAATCAGCCAGGTGTGGTAGGGCATGCCTGTAATTCCGGCTACTTGGAAGGCTGAGGCAGAAGGATTGCCGGAGTCCAGCAGGCGAGGCTGTGGTGACCGGGAGCGGCCACTGCACTCCAGTCTGGGCAACCGAGTGAGACTCCAACACACACAAAAAAAGATATAGAATCATATCATCTGCAAAGAGGGATAGCTTTGACTTCCTCTTTTCCTATTTGGATAGCCCTGATTTCCTTCTCTTGCCTAATTTCTTTGGATAGGACGTCCAACACTGTGTTGAACAGGAAGGGTGAGAGTAGGAATCCTTGTCTTATTCCTGTTCTCAGGGGGAATGCTTTCAATTTCTGCCCATTGAGCAAAATGTTGGCTGTGAGTTTATCACAGATGGCTCTTACTGTTTTGAGGAATGTTCCTTATATGCCTAAGTGCTCAAGAGTTTTTATCATGAAGGAATGCTGGATTTTGTTGAATGCTTTTTTTCATGTCTAATGATATAATCATGTGGTTCTTGGTTTTACTTCTATTGATGTGCTGAATTACATTTATGGTCTTATGAATGTTAGACCCAGGAATGAAGCCTACTTGGTCATGGTGAATGATCCTTGAGATATGTTGTTGGATATGATTTGCTAAAATCTTATTTAGAAATTTTTCATCTATGTTCAACAAGGAGATTGGCCTGCAATTATCTTTCCTTGTTGGGTCTTCGCCAGGTTTGTGTATCAGTGTGCTGTTAACTTCATAAAATGAGTTGGGGATCATTTCATCTTTCTTGATTGCCTGGAATACTTTCTGTAAGATTGGTATCAGCCCCTCCTAGTATGTCTTGTAGAATTCAGCTCTGAAGCCATTGGGTCCAGGACTTTTTTTGGTAGGTAGATTTCTTATGATTGAGTCAAGTTCCTGGATTGTTATCAGTCTGTTTAGCATTTCAATTTCTTCTTATTTCAACCTTGGGAGGTTGTATGATGTCACAGAGCTTCATTTTCTATAGATTTTCTAGTTTATTTGCACACAGGTTTTCATAGTAATCTCTGATAATCTTTTAAATTTCTTCAGGGTCAGTTGCGTCTTCACCTTTTGTATTTCTAGTTGTGTTTATCTAGGTTCTCTCTCTCTCTCTCTCTCTCTCTTTAAGTCAGTTTGGCCAGGCGACCATCAAACTTATTTATCCTTTCAAAGAACCAGCTTTTGGTCTTATTGATTCTTTCTGTGATATTTTTGTCTTCTGTGTCTTGTAAATCTAATTTTATCTTGGTCATCTGGATTCTTCTGCTGAGGGTAGATTTTAGGTGATTTTGCCTTTCCAGCTACTTTAGGTGTGATGTTAGACTCTCTACTTGTGATCTTGATTTGTGCATGTCTTGTTATGAATTGTCCTTTAACAATGCTTTCAAGGCATCCAGAGATTCTGATAAGATGTGTTTTTATTATCTTTTTCTTTTAGTTTTTATTTTAAAGGTGGGTACAATTCAGGGTTAGGTATACAAATGGTCATTGTACAGGTAAAGTTTGGGTCTCAGCCTCTGTTTTCATTTGTTTCCAGGAATCTTTTTATTTCTGAATTGATTTCTGTGTTGATCCAGAAGCTGTTCAACAGCATGTAGTTTAGAGTCCATGTCTTTTGTGTTTTGGAGGGAATTTGTTGGTGGTGATATTTATTTTTATTGTACTGTGATCAAAGAAAATGCATGGTATTATTTGATCTTTTGAAATTTGCTCATGCTTGATTTAGTCCCAAGAATGTGATCGATCTTAGAGTATGTTCCATGTACTGATGAGTAGAAAGTATACTCTCTATTTGTTGGGTGAAGTGTTCTGTAGATACCTATTCGGTCCATTTGATCGAGTGTCAAATTGAGGTTCTGGATCTCCTTGTTGGTTTTTTTTTTGCCCCAATGATCTATTTAAAGCTGTTAGTGGGGTATTTAGGTCTCCTACTTTGATTGTGTGAGAGTCAATGTCCTCTTTTCGTTTGCTTAGTAGCTGTCTTATAAAACCTCATCCTCCTGTGTTGGGTGCATATATGTTTAGAATAAATATTTCTTGCTGATGGATTGAGCCTTTTATCATTATGTCCTTTCATGTCCTTTTTCATTTTTGATGACTTGAAGACTGCTTTGTTGGATATTAGAATAGCTATGCCTGCTTTATTTTGTTTTCCATTCACCTGAAAGGTCATTTTCTAGCCTCTAACCTTGAGTCTGTGTGTGTGTCTTTTGCTGTGAGATGAGTTTCCTGGAGGCAGCTTATTGTTGGACCATGTTTTTATTAATCCAGTTTGCCACTCTATGTTTATTCAGTGATGCATTTAGTCCTTTCGTGTTCAAGTTGATTAATGATATGAGAGAGTTTATCCTTTTCATAGTACCTATTGGGTTGCTTTGTTTGCTTTTAACTTTTGTGTTTATATATGTGTGTGTTTTCATTTTTGTGGGTACTCTGTGTGGTCTGCTAACTCTTTGTTTGCCTGTATTTTTGTGGTGGGTATGGTCATTCTTTTTTTTTCTATGCTTAACACCTTCTTTAAGATCTCCTGAAGGGTTGGGCTAGAGGCGGCATATTATCTTAGGGATTGGATGTCTGGGAAGGATTTCAATTCTCTTTCATTCATGAAGCTTAACTTGACTGGATAAGAAATTCTTGATTGGATTGCTTGTCTTTAAGAACATTACAAAGTGGGACTTCAATCTCTTCTGGCTTGCAGTGTTTCTGCAGATAAGTTTGGAGTGATTCTAATGGGCTTTCCCTGGTAGGTAGTCTGAACTTTCTCTCTTGCTATGTTTAGGATTTTTTTCTTTTGTGCTTACTTTTTGGAGGCAAATTTCTATGTGTCTTGGTGATGGTCTTTTCATGTAATATCTTGTAAGGCTACTCTGAATCTCTTGCACTTGGATGTTCATCTCTCTAGCAAGATGGGAGACGTTCTCTTGAATGACCTCATGGAGTATTTGTTCCATGGTGTTTTCATTTTCTCTTTCTGCTTCTGAGATACCCATCAGGCATAGGTTTGGTTTTCTGAACAAGTCACATAGTTCTCGGAAGCTTTCGTTCTTCTTTTTGAGTTTTTTTTTCCACTGTATTTTTTAACAGATTGTGTGAATTCCATATTTTTATCTTCAAGTTCTAAGATTATTTTCCTGCTTGGTTGAGCCTGTTCCAATACTTGTTACTTTGTTATTGATTACAAGGATGGAGCTCTTTCTTTCCCATTATTTTAGAGTAGGTTTTTTTGAAGTTGGCCAACTCTGCTTTTACTTCCTGTATGATTTCTTTGAGTTTTGCTTCATGTTTCTCTTGGTTCCTATTGATTTGTGCCATCCATTCTCTGATTTCTGTGGCTTTCAACCGAGGCAGGTTATTCTGGGTGTTTTCCATTGTTTGTGCTCTGGTGGCTGCTTTTTGGTGCAGTGTCTCTAAAATTCTGAGAGTTGCTTATTCTTTGCTCTTTCCTCATTTATCTCGGTGAGAGTGAGAGGAGCTCGAATCTGTGGCAGGTTCTTGTCACTGAAGCTTATCTCGCTGCTGCTAAACTATTTGGGCAAGATTCTCCACCCTCTGCTTCATGTGATTGATGGCAGATGGCAGGGAGGAGGGAAGGTGATTCCACCCAGCTTGACCCAAAATTGCTCAACCCCTCCCTCTCTCAATATGATCTGAGCTCATGGTCAGGGAATGGGGTGCCCAGATTCCCATGCCTGCCTATTTGCTCTCTTTGTGTTCAAGGAGTCCCTTGCTGGCTGTGGAGACTTTCACCATTCCACACATGTTAACAGTGCCTCCTTTCATTGGCAGTTGGATACCCACTCTCTGCCCTGTCCTCTGAGAGAGGCACCATCTGTTGCTCCACCATTGCAGGTGTGTCAGTCAGATTCACCCTGAGCATGGGCCTTCCCCATTCCACCTTGGCTCTTTTGCCCACCTCTGCCTTCTGACCAGGTTTCTTCACACATAAAACTAACGTTTAGTGCACTGCTGGGAGGGAGTGAACTGATTCAGAGCATCTTATAATAAGTCACTCCTCTCCTTCTCTGAACGAATCTTCTTTTTCTGTGTGTGCCTGGTACAGGGAGGTTGGTGAAGGGTGGGAAACGGGGTGCCTGGAATCCAGTACCTGCCATGGCTTTCTGGAGTCTGTGCACTCAGAGAGACGTTTTCTGAGTGTATGATGATAAACCTGTACAAAAGTTCTCTGGGTAACTCCATCTCACTATGGTGAAATTCTTGCTCTTTGTCTTACTAGGTGAAAGCAGTACCTATCTGCTGCTCCCATTGGCCATCTTGGCTCCTCCTCATTTTGTATATACAGCACAATTTCTTTATCTGGTTATCCACTGATGGATACTTAGGTTGATTCCATATCTTTGCTATTGTGAGGAGATATAAATTTAGATACAAATTTATCCTGCTACAATATTAGCATTTTATTCTTTACATAATCATTTATTGGCATCAATAATGTTTCCTTCACTTGTGGGTCTGAATGAACTATTGAGATGATAATATAGAAGGTAAAATATTTACATTTACACTGTTTGACAATTCTTTTGAATAAGGTTAACTAATTTGAAATTAAAAATAAATAACAATGAAATATACAGATTTTTACCAAGGAAGTCAAATTCCTTTGCAAATGTAAAATACTAAGGCTGCAGACAACTTCAGGGGGTATCATTTATATCACAGTGTACAAGGGGGTATCCCTCAAAACTTAAGAATTTATTTATAAAACATTGTGTATTTATTCTTACATGTTTAAACTTCAGCCACCTTCAAAGTACTCTCCATTTGATGCAATACATCTATCAAGACACTTTTTCCACTGTTCAAAACAGTTTTTGAATTTGTCAATTTTGATGCCTTTTAGTGCTTCTGCCATTTTTTGTTTCACCTCTTCCACATCAACCAAACATTTCCTTTCCATATCTCTGCTATTGTGAAGAAATGTAATTTTAGATAGAAATTTATCCTACTACAATATTAGTATTTCTAATCAAGATAAAAAGACTAGATTATTGTTAAGTATGTAAAACAAATAAAAATTTTGATGGCCATAAGATACTTAGAGATATTACAGATATGTTAAAGATATATATATACATATATACACATATATACATATATAGATATATATAAAACACATACATATATAATTTAATCAATAAAATATATAGTGAATATGCTGTTGAAAAATAATACAACTTTGACAAAAAGTAGGGATGTCATAAGGGGAAACATGACAGTAAAAAATTAAAGTAATAAAGAAAATTAAAAACTTGGAAACCTAAGTATCAATAATGTCTAATTACTAAAAGACACATAAAATATACTGGAAAAATACAACATATTGCAATAGACAGAAATACTTATCTCATAATAAATGTTCTTACTAATTAATAAGAAAGAGATGTATCCTTATAGCAAAACATGCTAAAGATATGAAGAAGTAATACACTAAATAGAAATCACAAAGACAAATTGAAAATATTTTAAAGTCCCAAATCATCCCAGTAATAAGAAATTAAATTTGCAAATATAATTCAGCATAACATTCATATTAAAACACAACAATGATATAACAATAAAGGAAGCACTCAAAGAAGTTTTAAGAGTGGCCAAAGGGACAAAAAAAAAAATGAGCAAGAGAGAATAATACTTTTGGAGCCAGGAGTTTGGGGAGAAAGAATAAGTAGGTTTCAAGAAAAAAAAATTAGGCAACAATCCAAATACTAATGCTAGATGAAGATAGGCAAAGTCTAAATGTCTTTAAACCCAAGAAGTTGCAAAAGTGGTAACTTAGTCAAATCAGAAAGTACTGACTTCAAGATATATTGCACTACAATAATCAAAACAACGTGGTATTGATTTAAGAACAGGCATATAGGCCAATGGAACAGAATAGAGATTCTGGAAGCAAAACCTCAATTTATCAACCGACTCATCTTTGACAAAGGCTCCAACAACACCCACTGGAGAGAGGAGAACATCATTCAGAGTGATGAAACTTGCAATATTTTTTCTCACATGGCTCACTTGTTTTTATAACTGTGTCCACAACCATATTAATTTCAGCATGCTTAGCACAGGACTGATCCTCCTCCTCACCCCAAAGAACAGCCTATTGCCTTACCCTTTTTCTATCAACTGTTCCCAGGTGCACTGATTTTAAAAGCTCATAGACATTTTCTCCACCTCTAACTAATCTGCAAATTCAATCAGTTCTTCCCCATGAGGCATTTCAAATTTACTTTTGAGTTTCCTTGCCAGCATCCTAGGCAAAGGTCATGGCACAATAGCCCTTTGGCTTTCTTAATTACAACACTTTAACACAAAAAAGTTAACATTTTTATTCCCCACATAATAGGTCCATGCTTACTCCCTTCTCTGGGACTAATTTTTATCCAGAGCAATGTTAGCAGTCAGTCCAGGAAAATAGCATCAAACTTGGTTTAGTTCTTTGTTTCCTCTGAGTCCTTGGTAACTGAATTTCCTTCACTGTTCTCTAATCATATTATATTACATCCTACCACTGTTCTTTAGCCTCTCTTCTAACCTCATTGTCTTTGCCTACATCCTAGTTTTCTAGACCTCCCCATTAAATGCAATTCCCTGAGCTTCTACCATCTCTGATGTGCTTTAACCTCTGTCATGCACCAGCACTAATCTGCTTAGATCTTGTACTTGGTTGGAATTCTTTGCTAACATGCCCTCCTCCAGCTTCAGGTCAGTCTCATATTATACTTTATTTGACCTTAGAGAAAATATTCAAATCTTGCTTCCAAATTCAGAACACTGACCTTGGCTTTAGCCTACAGATGTTCCCAGATCACTTAAATAGCATATAGCAATTTGAGATTGCTAAATGGAACAATTAAAGAAAGTTGAAATGTTTCAAACAAATGGCTACACTGAAACACTAACCAAATAATAGAAAAAAAAAATTGTTTACATTTCTCTGAAATGTGCATCTCTCATGATTCAACCATTAAAATCAGTCAGCCAAATGCTTTCATTTATAAATGCCATGAATGTGCAAATTTTTACTTCAAAGTAAGTGCTTAAAACAATATTGCTAATTGGAAACTGAAAATGTCAACAATTTCTATTGTATTTCCTTATTTGAAATCATTAGTGTTTTATGTCAGACATCTAAACAAAACACGGAGAAACTTCATTTCTAAGGTAATACTTGAAAAACACACAGAATTTAATCATGTCTGCAAGAATGCTTGTTGGAAAATTGACTTCAAATATCGTGAAAGCTCTATAATATGTCTCTCTGAGGTTTGTGTTGCTTGGATTTTTTTTCCTGAGTAGCACAAATGAGAAGTCTTTTCTAATATAGTCTGTCCTTAATATGTGTGGGGAATTGGTTCCATGACCCCGTGGACACTAAAGTCCACAGATGCTCAAGTCCCTTATATAAAATGGCATATTAATATGCATATAATCTGTGTACATCCTCCTATATATGTTAAACCATCCCTAGGTTACTTATAATATCTCATACAATGCAAATGTTATGTAAATATTTATTACACTGTATTGATTTTTAAATTTGTATAATTTTTATTGTTTGTATTTTCTGAATATTTTTGATCTGCTGTTGGTTGAATCCATGAATGTAGAACCTACAGATAGAAATTGCCAACAGTACTTATGAAGGTTGATAGATGATGTCATTGTGCCAGGCTTTTTAGAAGTAGAGGAAAGCATGTGTTTGCATTGTCTGTTATGCTTAAGTGGTACTCAGTAGCACTGCAGAATAAACAGACAGTCATGTAACCCTAATGTTTTAAATAGAACTCTATGCTTTTTTTTTTACCATCTCCATCCAGTGATCCATTTTTTAAACAACTTAATTATAAATTGACAATTTATAATTGTATATGGTGTAATGTTTAAAAGTGACATTATAATCTATTAATACAATGTGAAATAATTAAATCAAGCTAATTAATTTATCCATCACCTCAAATACTTATCAATTTTTATGAGCTTTGATAAAAGTCTGCATCTTTCAATGCTCTTTTGCATTAACTGAATTCTGCAGTCAGTCAAGCTCAGTCTGTTTTTAGACCAGCCTCTTAGATTCTGAGGAAATCATAATATTCAGGGTCCTCTGAAGGGCTTTGTTGTCCAAATCCTGGCCCAAGTCCTTGAGGGAATGCCAAGAGTCAAACTCAGTGATATCAAAAAGAAGCATCCAGTCCAAAGACAGAAGCAGGGTCGCTGATGGCAGAGATGAAGCCAAGAGTCAGAAGCCAGATGGATTTCAGTGTGGTCAAAATGGGGCAAACAAAGCAGCTTTGGCATAACTGCCTGTCAAAGAGGACAAGATCAACATGGACACCAGTGCTCTTCCAATTGGTATAACAGATACCTGTAGAAAAGGCATTATAGCAGTATCTTCCAGTATGAGTCATTTTATTTAGATCATCACTTATGGGGACTAGGTTGCCGAGAGAAAAAGAAAACTGTGTCTGCCAGTAATGAAGTGAGAAGTTCTTTTTAAAGAAGTAAAGATTAGTCAGTTAGACAACACATTATAATCTTTTTAATCCAATACTCCATTGGCTAGCATTCTCTATTAATTGACTAATCTACACACCTATAATGCAAATATAACCCTCAGACTCTACAGCATTCTGAAATACTTTCTTTGTAATTGATGGACAAATTATATTTTGAATGGTTTGGAAGTCAAATATAACCTATTTTTTCTTAAATGGGAAATTAATTCAATTAAGCATTTAAGCTGCCTACTTATTGTGTACAATTGAATGACAGGTGTAGTCCTTTTATTAATCAGAATATTTTAGTAATCACACCACGATCCTACCACACAACAGAAAGTTTTCTGACTAGATAAAAATATAGTGATAACACTAGACATGAGAAATAACGCTCAATTTCTGTGCTGTTATAAAAATAACATTTATATTGCTAAACATGTACTATGAGCTAGATTCTATTTTAAAAACTTAACATATTTTGCCTTCTTAATCTGGACATCAGTTTAATTTTGCATTTACTGTTATTATTTCAATTTATAGTTGAGAAGTGAAAGTTAGAGTTGTTAAGTAATTTGGTCAATTTTACACAGCCAATAAATAAAGGATCTATCATAATGTATAATTAGGCAGGTAAGAGACAGACATAAATAGAGGAATAAGATGAGAAAAAATCTACATTTGTGAAAGAGCAGACTGAATCACATCCAATTTATAATTGAGAAATTGGGACTTAAAGAGACGTAAAAAGCCTTAGCTAGGAAAAAAAATAGAAATAAAAATCATCCTTGGCCTTTTATTTAGGTTAAACTATATGAAATTATCAATACTTGAAATTTTTTATCTATAAAAATGGCACTCATATGGTTCAATCTACTAGATCCTTTTACAAAGCACTTAGAAACACAGATGCATTGCCTCAATATTAGAAGTCATATTACTCATACTATTACTCCCTATAAAATACTTAATTTGGCATTGATAACTAAATAAGATTCACTTGAGCATGTACATAATATTTTTAAATGATTTTAAATTATGTACTATCAATTACTACAATGGTTTGATTCAAGTAATAACTTAGTAACTAGATTTAAAATAACTTTAACACTTTTTATGTAAAATTTTCAAAACACTTCAGAACCATTCCTTCACAAGTCCCACAGTTTCATGATGTGAGCAAAATCTTTTTTTTTTTTTTTTTTGAGTTGGAGTCTCACTCTGTCGCCCAGACTGGAGTGCAGTGGCCACTTCCAGCCACCGCAGCCTCGACCAGCTGGGCTCCGGCGATCTTTCCGCCTCAGCCTTTCGAGTAGCCAGAATTACAGGCATGCACTACCATGCCGGGCTGATTTTTTGATTTGTTGTAGAGATGAGGTCTCGCTGCCCAGGCGGGTCTCGAACCCGCTGGCTCAGGCAATCCTCTCACCTCAGCCTCCCAAAGGCGTGGGATTACAGGCTGAGCCACCGAACCCGGCTTGGGCGAGCTCTTATCATCACACTTAAACAGCTAGGACAGTAAAACGTAAAAAAAATTTCAGTGGCTTTCGCTGTCATTCAGTGAGTGATACTAACAACTTGAGTTATGAAATATTACTTATTCTGTGCCACATAGTCAACTTCACAATGTCACTTTAGGGAACATATTTTGTTTAACTTTCATATAATAAATGAAATCCCTGCAACACTACCCTACCTAAGTGAAAATATTACAACTAACTTGGTGATTATAAGCAACTGATGAACCAGATGAAAACTATAAAACATTAGCAGCTGAGTTGATTTGTCTTCATGGTGGCACCATAGCTGGCCTCCAGTAGTAGCATTCTCTTTTCCACTGCAGTTATAGCCACCTGCAATAATTCAAGAGCATTTTATTCATAACTTTCCATCTGTCTCGCTGTCCTTTTAGACTTGGTCCATAGTCAGCCAAGTGAAATTTCTTGGTTCCCTTAACACTCACAAGTCATTTCAAGTTTTTGATCTGGGAAGTTTCTGAATTTTCTCATATCTTATTCGGCCAATACTGTACCCTAAACTCAATGCTTCATTAACTGTTTGTTGAATAGAATAATTCTTCATTATGTGAAGAAGAGTCAAAAATATTGAGATACTAGCAAGCCATAAGAGTTAAGCTACTGAATTTGTCTTTGGTGAAATGCTTGGTCAACGTCCTGGAAAAAGTGTCTCTTCATGGTGACTTCACCAACATAAATGTCACTCATGGTAAGAGTAGGTAAGGCAGTGTTGCAGGAATTTCACCACCTGGAAAAAATGCTTATACATTTTTCTTCCCTTTGCATGGTCTTGATATGTACACATTTCAGTTACCACAATTTAGCTAAATAACACCAATCCCGACCAACACCATTCAAATTTTAATCACTACGATATATTAACTGTGAGAAATTGCTTAAAGTATAAACTTTGCTGTCAGCTTTTCAATCTACGGATCAATCCATAAATAACAGTGTGTATCATGACCAGTGACAAATCATGTCCCTTCTTTGAAAGTCAATGATTGACTACTGGGAATCTGTTATTCAGTTTTCACACAGACAACAACATGTATAGTTGTGTTGCCTCCTTTCTTCCCTATGAAGAACCCATGTGACATTTTACAAAATGGATAACCCAAAGTGTAAGTGAAACAAAGAAGCAAAGAGTTATAATGCCAGAAATGAAATTCAAATAGAATGTGTATGGATTTATGGAAGAAATAGCTGACCATAAGAACGTTAACACCACTGCCATTCAAGAGTCTAGGTATACAATAAGAGAAGTTTGGTAAAGGTGAATTTAGTGACATAATTGAAGGAAGTGGTCGTGACAAAAGGGATCTTGCAGTCCAAAGGAAGTGATGCTAGTAAACAGTACTCACATTAAAGGAATTCTTAGAGATATTTCATGACATTGGGTGAACAAAAGATAATATGTTGGAAGTTGGTCAAATCTTAGAAAAGGGGTATGGCAATACATCAAAGTATAGAAAAGACTCTTGCTAGCCGGACTCAGTGGCTCAGCCTGTAATCCCGCGTTTTGGGAGGCTGAGGTGAGTGGATTGCCTGAGTCCGCGGGTTCGAGACCTGCCTGGGCAACTTGGGGAGACCTCATCTCTACAATAAATCAAAAAATCAGCCGGGCATGGTAGCGCGTGCCTGTAATTTCGGCTACTCGGAAGGCTGAGGTGGAAGGATCGCCGGAGCCCAGCAGGTCGAGGCTGCAGTGGCCAGGAGCGGCCACTGCACTCCAGTCTGGGCAACAGAGTGAGACTCCAACTCAAAAAAAAAAAAAAAAGAAAGAAAAAGAAAAGACTCTTGCTTGTTTCATAAGTTATATGATAAGAAGAAAGCAAGTACCCTTCAAACTACTCTGGATAAGTTGTTTACAAAGAAATAAAATAGTTTAATTATCAGTGTCCCTAATGTTTTAATTTATGGGATACTAAAAAAAAGTTACTATTTTTCATTTCCATACATTTATAAATTAAAATAAGAGAGTTTTAATATGTTGTCAAGAATTTTCATAGGTCACAGAATAATCACAGTTTTCCCACTGATTATTAAGTTCATTTCCTCTGATTTCAAAGTGCACGGTCATTTTTATGGTCTTGCACTACTGTGCAAAGTGACTACTTCTTATAGTTTATTATGGGCCAGGATCAGCCTCTTGCTAAGAACAACTAGAAACAACGGATTCAAACAACAGATAAATTTTAAAAATGAGGCAGTAAGTACTTCTTTAATGTAGGAGGGGCATGCTAAATAAATGAAAGTTCTCAGGAGCTAGAGTCTCTGGATCACTAAAAGTGCCTTGTACCCATTTGTCAATGAAATAATAAATGGGTAAATAATAATAATAAATAAATAAAAGAAAGAAGGAATTAAGCATCCAATTATTATCATTACCTAGGTTAAGAAAAGTAGTGTTGATCATTATTCCTTGTGTGATAGAAATCCTCACTGGTTTTCAACTTGCTGGGATAAGAAGGCCATGAAGCAGCTGGTGAATTAACTCATTGCCAGAAGCCCTTCTTTTCCTTTGGTTACAAAAAATAAAAATGAATAGAGAGTATCATCATTAGAGAGAGAATGACAGTTTGAGTCCTGATTTCTCATCTTATGTTCTGATTACTGTCTACCATAAGTGTGTTTTGCAAAAAAGAAGCAAATATATTGCATTTTGAAGATGGAACTCATTAGAGAATTACCCATAGGTGCATATATAAGAATCTTACCTGACTTTCACAGTGAAATCTGCCATGATCTTTCTTGCCCATTCTAACCCCTCTAGAAAAGAGGTGAGCTTAAGAGTTGGTGCTTCAGAGAGAGCTAAGAGGGTTTGGGTCAGGAGCAATATTTGAAGATATAATTCCTAAGAGTTGTCTGAATCTGATGAAAAGCATCAAGGGACAGATTAAAGAAGTAATATGAACATCTAGCAAGGTAAATTCAAGGTAAATCATATCTATAAATATTATAATAAAACTGTGGAAAAACAAAGACAAAAAAAATCAAAAAAGTTTTCAGAGACAAAATAATTATCTTCAAAAGAGTAAAAATAAGACTTAAAATAAGTTTAAGAAAATAATAAAAACCTTGACTTCCCCGCAAAAAAGGGTACCAGAAAACAATGGGATGATATTATGGAAGAAATGCCTGCCAGCTTATATCTATATGTCCAGTAAAATGTTCATAAAAGATTAAAGTAAAATACAAACATTTTCAAATAAATGAAAACCACAATCCATCTACAGACTCAATGCAATACCCATCAAGTTACCAACATCATTTTTTCAGACCTGGAAGCAACAATATAGAAATTCATATGGAGAACGAATAGCCAAGACAATCCTCAGCAATTGGAACAAATCAAGAGGTATCACACTTTCAGGCTTTAAACTTTACTACAAGTCTACCAAAACCAAAACAGCTTGTTACTGGTACAAGAATAGACACATAGACCAATGGAACAGGACACAGATTATGGAAGCAAAAACTTCATCTCTCAACCAACTCATCTTTGACAAAGCCACCAATAACAACCACTGGGGAAAGGAGACCATATTTAGCAAATGATGCTGGGAAAACTGACTAACCACATGCAGAAGAATTAAACTGAACCCCTACTCTAAATGGAACAGAAACTTTTGGGAGCCAGCCTTGGAGGCCTGCCTGATTGACAAAGTCCAGGTGCGCTGAGGACCCTCGGCCACAAAGCGAGTCCGGGCAGCTGAGGTCCTTCTGTCTTCTGTCTTTGCTGTTTGGTACCGCCGAAGAATTCTGTGCAGTCGTGGAAGAAGAAAATGGCATGTTAATGCGAAGTACTCACAGCTAACCTGGAAATGTCATGGTCCATTTTTCCATTTCCCACTATGCCGTTTGGCCTTTTCTAACATATGCAAGGGTTAAACTCTGAAGCACATCAAGAATGCTTTCTTTCACTTGGTTACAAGTTACTAGATATTGTTTAAGTAATAAATGATATAAGTATATTCACTCCTTATTTGATTTAGAATTATGTAGTTTAGTGTTTAGACAGGTTTTTTAGAAGCACAAGTTTATAGTAAGTTCATTATGAATTCATTATAAGTTCTAATACTTATTTAGGAGTTATGTAGGTGATTTATAACACTGTTTTCACTGACTTAGGATAAAGATTAATCGTTAAGGTTTTTACTTAATTCTATAGTTAAAATTTTAAGTAAACATTTATAGAGTGGGTTTTCACTGAACTCATAATATACTAATCAGACACTTTTATGATAATTTAGCCAAAGACAGAAAGCAACCTTGGGGATCTGGGAAACATTACTAAAAGCTTCTTTTGAGTTCTCTTTAGAAACAAGCACTGCAGGGTAGAAGAAAAGCAACAAAGACATCTGGACAAGGGAGGTGATCACAAGGCTCTGAAGGACATAAAAGCCTAAGATGGGAAAACTCCTGACACATGAAGAAATGAACACTTAGAAACTTTCTTGAGACATTTCAAGGACCGTAATTCGGAACATTGGACTGAAAGTATCATTGTTGGTTTTATGAATAAGACTTGTTGTCTGAATGTTTATGGGAATTTTGGTTTGTTTGCTGCTAAGATCACTAGATGGTAACTTTTAGAAGATATGTACATGAAGGAATTTTCTTTGTCTTGCCCCTTTACAAATGGTATAAAAGCTCTGTGTTAACTAACATTAAATTGTCATCTGTTCAGGAAGCAGGTGTTCGAGTATATTATATTCGTCTTTCGCCTATCCGTCTCTCCTTCAGGAAATCTCACGAGACTTGCGGGGCAGGACCCCCACAAGAAACCTAAAAATAAAACCTCCAACTGTAAGAATCCTAGAAGAAAATGTAGGAAACACTCTTATGCACATTGGAATAGGCAACCAATTCTTAATCAAATCCCCAAAAGTGAATGCCATAAAAAAAAAAGATAGACAAGTGAGAACTCATCAAACTGAAAAACTTTTGCCCACCAAAAGAAACCATCAAGAGAGTGGGGAGACATCCCACAGAATGGGGAAAAAATTGCTAATTATGTATCTGACAAAGGCCTACCATCCAGGATCTAGGAGAAACTTAAACAAGTTGAAAGGAGGGGGGAAAACCCTATTCAAAAGTGGGCAAAGGACATGAATAGACACTTTTCAAAAGAAGATATATAAGCAGCCAACAGATACTTGAAAAAATGGTCAGCCTCACTAATCATCAGAGAAATGCAAATCAAAAACACAATGAAATATCACCTAATTACAGTAATGATGACCATCATTAATAAATCAAAAAACAATAGATGCTGGTGAGGATTTAGAGGAAAGGGAACACTTCTACACTGCCAGTGGGAGTGAAGGCTAGTTCAGCCTCTATTGAAAATAGTGTGGCAATTCCTAAAAGAACTTGACCTTCCATACCATCCAGCAATCCCTCTCCTGGGAACATACCCGGAGGAACATAAATCGCTCTACCAAAAAGACACCTGCACATTCATGTTTATAGCTGCACAATTCACAATAACAAAAACACGGAACCAACCCTTCTGCACAATGAAAGTGGACTGGATAAAGAAAATGTGGTACTATACACAGTGGAGTATTATGCAGTCATAAAGAAGGACAAAATCATGGATATCACAGTAAGTTGGATGGAGGTGGAGACTATCATACTTAGTGATCTATCACAGAAACAAATAACTGAATATCATATGTTCTCACCCATAACCTGAACATTAATCACATTAGCACAAGATAAGGATCAGCAATCGCTGGACACTGCGAGGAGAGATGGGGGGCACATAACAACACAAAAGATTTGTTTGTCTCCTAAACCAGGAGAAGTGAGAACCAGTTGGAGGCCCAAACTTCACCTGCATGCAGCCTACTTATGTATCTAATCCTGACTTTTAACCACATCTCTATAATAAAACAAAATAAAAAGTTTTAAAAAAGAAATACTAAAGGTAGATTTACATGCAGAAGTAAAATGAAGCCAATGGAAGTTTCAAAATAAAGAAAGCAGACGAAAGCGTAAACTCCGAAGGTAAATCTAAGTGAATATTGATGATATAAAGCAGTAATAATAAGATCTTCATGAGTTGGGGAAAGAGAGAAAGGAAATAAACATACGTGATAACAGTAGTGCCTGAGTCTAGAGTAAGTAAATGAAGTTCAAGTAATCTAAGACCATATATTAATGGAAAGCAATAACTAGTTTTAAACTTTAACAAATCAAAGGTAAATTTTATCATTTTAGGTTAATTAACCACCACAAGAACAATAAAAGTATATCCAATGTACTAATAAATGCAGAAAATTTAATAATAAAATATACATTTAATAAACAATAAAAGGAAAGGAAGAAGAGAAAAAGAAACAAAACAAATGAAAAGCAAAATAATATCATGGTGGATCTAAACCAAAATATAATTGTAATTATATTAAATGTAAACTAAATCTTTGAACCAAGGAGCAAAAACCATCAAATATACTGTATTCTGTTTCTAAAAGATGTACTCTAATTATTACAAAATAGTTGAAATCAAGGTTGAAAAATGTACTTCAAACACTATCCAGAGAAAGTTAGTGCAGATGTAATACTATGAGGCAAGGTAGACTTCCAGCCAAAAGACTTTACTAGAAATAATAAGAGATATCTCATAATGATAAAAGATTAACTTATTAAAGAAAATAGAATGATTTTACTTTCAAAAAATAGCAGAAAAATTAGAGAAACATACAAACCTAATAATAGTGTGATATTTAGTTTCACAGTAACTAATAGAACATTAGACAAATACAAGTAAAAATATAGATATAAACAACAGGATTAAAAAACCTCAATTTACATATATGGAGCACACTATTTAAGAATTGCAGATGAGCTGGACTAGGTGACTCAGCCTGTAATCCCAGCACTTTGGGAGGCTGAGGTGATTGGATTGCTTAAGCCCAGGGTTTGAGACCCGCCTGGGCAACTTGGCGAGACCTCATCTCTACAATAAATCAAAAAA